>NC_136420.1:3020000-3162500 GCF_052625555.1 Lactuca saligna | reverse complement strand
CATAAGACGAACAGTTTGCATAACTTTAAGAGTAATCCGTGTCAAAAGCACAATGGCATACACATGTTGGAGGGAGTGGCCTATATTTTCATCAACTGGAAAATGGTTGTATCTTGAGCATAGTTACTTGTATTTAAGAGTTTTTGCATAAAAAACATGTACTTGTGCTTAAGAACTTGTATTTAAGAGTTTTGGTATAAATGCTTATAGTGTGTGTGTGTGTGTGTATATATATATATATATATATATATATATATAAGACGACTCTAAAATAGTTAAAGGTGTGCCGCCGCATAGGGCCGAATTTAAAATATAATTTTATTCAAATAAGTTAGCAAAAGTTAAGTAGTTTAGATGTTTTATGAGGCATGTTCAATTCATTTCATGTACACTTTTATTTAAGTGATCACTTTTTATGCTAAACTACCATCTCCAAGATTATAGAACACGTTACTCGGTACATGTTCGGCCGACTACCAAGTAGCGAGTACTCAAGAGTACTCGGGGAGTAATTGGATTCGACAATTCATATAAAAATAATTTTAGGGAAATTATATATATCAAAATCATAAGTTAAAATCTTAAGTTGATTGAAATATATAACAAAATTATATACATGTGAATACACAAAAACTGAAAAAACACATAATGGTCTCACTTTGTGAATAATTACTGAAAATTTAAGATATATATATGTAGTAATAATCATATGTGTTTGTTAAATAATAAATCGTTAAATATATTAATACATATTAATCACCGAGTTGATTGGGTTTTACAACACTGCTCAGTTCTGTAAGGAACCGATTAGGTAATACTCGGAATTCTGTAACTCGCCTCGGTAAGAAGCCGAGTAGCGATTATTCATAGAAGTAATCGACCAACTCGTCGAGTTTTACAATCTTGACCATCTCCATTAACCCGCTTTCATTCTTTGGGCGTACATCTTCGTGATCACTTTTTTGCAAGTTACATTTTTAACCCCTAATTTATGCTTCATGAAATATAATCTTCTCTTTTTCTTAACTTTTATTTATATTCACAATCTACCCATTCCAATTTTAATAAATAAGTTTCACAAGTTACATAATTTGCCACTCAAATTTTTATAAATTTGTATTTTTCTTTGTTTACTCAGTTTTAATTTTTATTTATAAGTTATCCCTCATTCCAATTCAACCCGTTAAATAATTTTGTAAGCACACACTTATATATATATATATATATATATATATATATATATATATATATATATATATATATATATATATATATATATAAGTGTGTGCGCACAAAATTATTTAACGGGTTAGAATTGGAATGAGGGATAACTTATAAATAAAAATTAAAACTGAGTAAACAAAGAAAAATACAAAATATATATATATATATATATATATATATATATATATATATATATATATATATATATATATATATATAGAGAGAGAGAGAGAGAGAGAAAAGTAAAGGTTCAAATGAGAATAAAAAAAGGTTAAGAACTGTAAGAACCTCTAATTTTAGATGTTTATAAAGGGTTTAGGGTTTAGGGGTTAGTGTTTAGGGTTTAGGGTTTAGGTTACCCTAAACTCTTTATAAACATCTAAAATTAGAGGTTTTTACGGTTCTTAACCTTGTTTGGTTCTCATTTGAACCTCTCTCTCTCTCTCTCTCTCTCTATATATATATATATATATATATATATATATATATATATATATATATATATATATATCTGTGTGTGTGTGTGTGTTCAGGTTCATTTGAGACCATTCTAATTTTGTGAAACTGTGAGACCAAATCTAAAAATAATTTTAAAAATGCAAAATAAATGTAAAAATCCAAAAATTCTTTCTTTTAATATTATTTTCGAAACTTGAATTAACTAAAAAAAAATAAAAAAATCCTGTTTTTTTTTTTTTTTTTTTTTTTTGAAAAATATGTGAAATATTCTAATAGAATATTACATTGACATATCTAAAAAATAATTTTAAAATGCAAAAATAAATGGAAAAATCTGAAAATTATTTTTTTAAATATTGTTTGCGGAACTTGAGTTAACTAAAAAAAAATCCTGTTTTTTTTTTTTTAAAAAATACGTGAAATATTCTAATAGAATATTACAATGTACATATTCTAAAAAATACTTTTAAAATACAAAATAAATGGAAAAATCCAAAAATTCTTTTTTTAAATATTATTTTCGAAAATTGAATTAAATAAAAAAAATAAAAAAATGCATCTCCCGGTTTCACAAACTTAGGCCGTCTCACATAACCTAACCCTGTATATATATATGGGAAAAGTGAATATACCCTTAAGGGTATATAAGCTTAGGTACCCAAACCCACCATAATGTGTCATTTTGTTTGATATATTCATTATAATGCTCTTAAACTTCAACCTCTAACTTGATTTACTTTCAAGATTTACGAAATTTCACAATTATCTTCCTCTTACATCACATCTTTATGTCGAACACCTATTAGGCTATATATATTATAGTTAAAAATAAAAATTATGTAATAGGAAGATAAATGTAAATTTTATAAAAATCTTAGAATTAAATCAAGTTAGATGTTGAATTAGAAGAACATTGGACAATTACAATGTGTATTTGTGATACAAAACAATGTAATATGGTGAGTTTGGGTACCCAAGCTTATATACCCTTAAGGGTATATTCACTTTTCCTTATATATATATATATATATATATATATATATATATATATATATATATATATATATATATATATATATATATATATATATATATATATATATATATATATATATATATAGAGAGAGAGAGAGAGAGAGAGAGAGAAAATTACAAAATTAGAGAGAGAGAGACAAAATTAAGTCGTCTCTCTCTCTCTCTTAGAGAGAGAAAATTACAAAAATGGTCCTTTTGGTTTGCCAAAAGTCACAAAGTCAGTCCCTGCTAATTTTTTTTGACGAACATGGTCCCTGTGGTTTCCAAAACTTGCATCAATGGCCCTTTTTGATGACGCCGTTACTGTTCATCCGTTAGTGTAAGGGTATTTTGGTCTTTTCAAGTAGTAGGGACTGGGTTTGTGATTATGGGTAAACCATAGGGACCATTTATGTATTTTTTTTTCTATATTTTATGTTTATGAGTTTGTGACTTTTCCACCCATTTACTTTTTAAAATATCACTTTGAACCCTTCACTTTGAACTTTGAAAAATGTTACTTTCACCCCTTCATTTTCTAAATTTACGTGTTTAACCCCGTATTATATATAATTTGTTTTTTATTAATAGATTTTGTTCGCTAACCTAAACAAACTATTTTTACGTGTTTATTTTCATATATTTGTCGGTATAAATCAAGGTGATCAACGTTTCGATTATAATTTAGAACTTTCTTTCGTTATTTTTTTTAAAGTTACATGTTTTTTTTTTATAAAATTGTCGGTTTAAATTCGAGCTTATTTTTCGACGTAGTTTTTTTTTTTTATTTTTTTATTTTTTTTATTTTTTTTATTTTATAACTTTATGTACGTTTCCTAAGTATGAGACGGGTCATATATAATAACTTTCGTTTGTTAATTTTAAAAAATATATTATATTCGAGATTGTCTATGTTTTGATGTATTTTTTATACACTTTGTGCTTAATTTTATATACATTCCTACGTATCATTCAGGTCATATATAATAACTTTCGTTTGTTAGCTTAAAAAATGTAGTATATTCGAGTTTGTCTATATTTCGACCTAACTTTTGTTTCATTTTTTTACGTATCAATATAGATTCGAGTTCGTCTATATTTCGACGTAATTTTTTTTATGTTTCGTGCTTATTTTTATGTACGTGTTTTTTTCATTCATGTTTTTTTTACGTCGAAATGCAACTTTTATAACTATAATCACCAAAATTCAACTTACAAAATTCAAGCTTATGATTACGTTTTTATCTATTATACATAATATAAGCACCAAAACGTACAAAAAAAATTAAATCAAAACATAAAAAATAAAGAAAAAGAAAAACTCAAATTTATATCAGCACGTGCATAAAAATAAGTAAGATTTTTTTAAGTTAACGAACGAAAGTTTAAATAATAAAAAATATATAATATGTGACCCTAATCATAAGTAGGAAACGTACAGAAAATAAAGCACGAAAACGTTAAAAAAATATGTTTCGCAAAACGTTTTGGTGCTTATTTTATGTATGTTTCTACGTATAAGTTTGTTCACATATAATATATAAAAGCGTAATTATAAGCTTGAATTTTGTAAGTTGAATTTTGGTGATTATAATCATAAAAGTTGCATTTCGATGTAAAAAAACATGAATGAAAAAAACACGTACATAAAAGTAAAGCATGAAACATAAAAAAAAATTACATCGAAATATAGACGAAGTCGAATCTATATTGATACATAAAAAACATGAAACAAAAGTTAAGTCGAAACATAGACAAACTCGAATATACTACATTTTTTAAGCTAACAAACGAAAGTTATTATATATGACCTGAATGATACGTAGGAATGTATATAAAATTAAGCACAAAGTGTACAAAAAATACATCAAAACACAGCCAATCTTGAATATAATATATTTTTTAAAATTAACAAACGAAAGTTATTATATATGACACGTCTCATACATAGGAAACGTACATAAAGTTTAAAAAAAAAAAACTACGTCGAAAAATAAGCTCGAATTTAAACCGACAATTTTATAAAAAAAAAACCATATAACTTTAAAAAAAATAACGAAAGAAAGTTCTAAATTATAATCAAAACGTTGATCATCTTGAATTAGGGAAAATGACTTATTAAGGTAACTAACTATTTCAATTGTCCATATATAGGTAATGTTCTTTTTTTTGTACATATTAAGGTAACTAACTTGTTTTGTTTGTTCACATTTAGGTAATATGACCGGCTATCACCTGTTTTTGCTTATGTGGCATCCACCTGGCATTACGTGGCATGGTGCATATATGGGAAAATGACTTATTAAGGTAACTAACTATTTCAATTGTCCATATATAGGTAATGTTCTTTTTTTTTATACACATTAAGGTAACTAACTTGTTTTGTTTGTTCACATTTAGGTAATATGACCGACTATCACATGTTTTTGCTTATGTGACATCCACCTGGCATATGACTTGAATACGTTACACCTACGTGGCATCCACCTGACATATGACTTGTTTTGTTTCTTCTTCCTCATCTTATTCTTCAAAACAACAAGATGAATTTCAAGCTGATCATCCATGTGATTGCGGTTTACCATCTCGTGTGAAGATTTCAAGAACTCCTGACAACCATGGAAGAAAATTTAGAGTTCGTTAAAACTCGATGGTAAATCAATATTGTTGAATATGTTGCAGGAGTTCTTGAAATCTTCACACGAGATGGTAAACCGCAATCGATAATCAGCTTGAAATTCATCTTGTCATTTTGAAGAATAAGATGAGGAAGAAGAAGCCATCATCGATCGATCTAGGGTTTAGAATTAGGGGTGGAATCGTATGACACAGTTATAGTGTAATCGAATGAAGACAAAATATGCACCATGCCACGTAGGTGTAACGTATTCAAGTCATATGCCAGGTGGATGTCACATAAGCAAAAACATGTGATAGTCGGTCATATTACCTAAATGTGAACAAACAAAACAAGTTAGTTACCTTAATGTGTATAAAAAAAAGAACATTACCTATATATGGACAATTTAAATAGTTAGTTACCTTAATAAGTCATTTTCCCATATATGCACCATGCCACGTAATGCCAGGTGGATGCCACATAAGCAAAAACAGGTGATAGCCGGTCATATTACCTAAATGTGAACAAACAAAACAAGTTAGTTACCTTAATGTGTACAAAAAAATGAACATTACCTATATATGGACAATTGAAATAGTTAGTTACCTTAATAAGTCATTTTCCCCCTTGTATTATACCGACAAATATATGAAAATAAACACGTAAAAATAGTTTTTTTAGGTTAGCGAACAAAATCTATTAATAAAAAACAAATTATATATAATACGGGGTTAAACACGAAAATTTAGAAAATAGAGGAGTGAAAGTAACATTTTTCAAAGTTCAAAGTGATATTTTAAAAAGTAAATGGGTGAAAAAGTCACAAACTCATAAACATAAAATATAGAAAAAAAATACATAAATGGTCCCTATGGTTTACCCATAATCACAAACCCAGTCCCTACTACTTGAAAATACCAAAATACCCTTACACTAACGGATGAACAATAACGATGTCAGCAAAAAGGGCCATTGATGCAAGTTTTGGAAACCACAGGGACCATGTTCGTCAAAAAAAAAAATTAGCAGGGACTGATTTTGTGACTTTTGGCAAACCAAAGGGACCATTTTTGTAATTTTGTCATATATATATATATATATATATATATATATATATATATATATATATATATATATATATATATATATATATTGAAGTTCATTTGAGACCATACTAATTTTATGAGACCGTAAGACCAAATCTAAAAATATTTTTAAAATACAAAATAAAAGGAAAAATCCAAAAATTATTTTTTAATTATTATTTTCGGAACTTTAATTACCTAAAAAAGTATAAAAAAAATTAGCGTTTTTTTTTTAAATACATGAAATATTCTTATAGAATATTACACCATAAATATTCTAATATGATTTTTAGAATATTAGAATATTATACTAGATTTCTCAGATATATAGAATATTCTGTTTATTCTACTAGAATATGTAAAAAATGTTTTTTTTTTATTTTTTATATTTTTTGGTATTTTTTTTTTGGAAAATATAATTTCTGAAAATAATATTTGAAAAAAAAAATTCAAATATTTTCAATTATTTTGCATTTTAAAAATGTGTTTTGTTTTTTTTACTTATCAAATGAATGGATAGGATTGCGTCTCACACTCTCACAAAATTAGACCGTCTCACATGAACATATATAATCTTTGTCTTCCACTTCACTATTACATAACTAATGTTTTAAACACCTATTTAAACCGGTCGGTCTGACCAGGGAACCGGAGACGAGATCGGTTCAACAATTACCAGTTTAATATCAATTTCTAGATCATATCGAACCAGACAATTTCTTCAAAAACCTGTTAGACCAATGTGATAGAATCAATAAAAGAAATCGTTTGAAAGAGTTTATTGGACTTTGATGGTTGTATTTCAATTAGCTCGTTAAAAAAACACAATTTATTTTCCAAAGCAAATTGAATAACTCAATCAATTACGTTATCCGGAGTGTGCACAGTACGCAACTCGAAGGCTGGCGCACAAAACTCTCGATGTAGGAAAATGTAAAGGTACCAAAGTAAGGGGCTGTTTGGTAAAATTTGAATTTGTCAGAGGATCTGAATTTTTAAGATATGAATTTTGAACATGCTGTTTGTTTAGAACCACTGAATTTTTGTCCTTAATTATAAAAATAATCATTTTACCATTATGTATTATTTTTTGCAAGATTATAAAAACACTATACATTAAACATAAATCAAAATTAAACAATCAAACATAAATATTTGACAAATCTATTTGATTATAACAATCAAGATTGCTTTGTTTTAAATTGTATGCAAATATTGATCACATTACAAAAATTGATGTTAACAGATCTACATACAAATGCAACAATCCAAATAAACTTAAAAACTGCAGCAATAAAGATTAGAAAAGTCATAGGGAAAACGACATCCATTATCACCCTCATATTGATCATTATCAATCACCTATATCAACCAAACAAAGGATACATCAGATTTATCATACACATTGAACATTTTAAGAGAAAATATTAATATATATACAAACAGTTTTTATCATCCAATGTTTCTTTTTTGCAAAAAGATTCAAGACAAAGAAGTTTAAATAAATAATAAGTTGAAACAATTTCATTCATGCATTTCATAAAATGGTTCATATGCAAGTAAAATAAATATGGGAAAGAAGCCATAAATGATAAATCAAACAAAATCAAACCAAAATCAGCAGCATTTCATCAAAATCAACAATATCTCTTTAAAATCATACCATATTTCAAACCAAATAAATAATTTCAACAACATAACCATAAATTCAACAATTTTTAGAACTTACTACAAGCATTTTAACAACTTTTACAACCGATTTCAAGGCCATTTCACCAGTTTCAGCAAGAAAATCAAAAGATAACATGAGATTATAAAGAAGAATATCGATTTCAGAAGATTAGGTGTGTTGCGGTTGTGCGAAGGGTTGTGCGAAGTGTTGTATGACAGAGATTCGGGCAATTCCATCATTGTTTTTAAGAGGTTACCAAAGGAGCTACATCTTAATTTTTAAGAGGTTACTTTTTAATTTTTGAATAAAGAAACCGGGCTAATATTATTCAACTCATTTACGTGGAGAGATGAAAGAAGATCAATATATATATATATATATATATATATATATATATATATATATATATATATATATATATATATATATATATATATATATATATATATATATATATATATATATATATATATCGTTTGCATGAAAGGAAAATCATACCAGGAACCTTTATTTGAAATAAAAATAAGGATGAAAAAAAACATGAAAATCATGGTACCCGAACACCAGGAAACTTTATTAAATTCTTTTAAGAGTTTTAAAAAGTTAAAAGTTTCTAGCCCAAAATGTTTAATTTCATTACAATTTCGTGTAATTAGCGGTAAACTTATTTTGGATGAAAAAAACATGGAAGATCGATGACCCGGTTGTTGCAGTTTATCCTCGTGATCTTCACAAACCCTTTTAGGGATCTTCATAATTGCCAAATTGATCGTCTTCTTCGACCAGAATGACATGGTTAAACAAACCCTTCAAATATTTGGGAATGTACATTTACAGTGGAAGGAACATAAAAAATTTAGCCCACAAAAATGATAGGTAAAGCAGTCACATCACTCGTGATCTTTCTCGTAACCATCTTCATCACATACTCAATCACAACCGGAGGTTTAGGATCCGGACGATTTGGTACAGTTGATTTGAAATCCCAGTTATCTTTCTTCTCCATTCCCAAAAATGATACCCCATTACCTTGTCGCAGCCGATCTCCGCTCAGGGTTTTCATGTACGATTTGCCCAAGAGGTTTAATGTCGGTATGATGAGCAGTAAGTTCGCCGGAGACGATATTTCGCCGTTGAATGCCAATAATCTGCCGACGTTGCCGCAGTATGCAGGGTTACACCAACAACACAGTGTGGAGTATTGGATGATGACGTCGCTCTTGTATGAAAACGCTACGGTTGATGAGAGCAGTGAGGCGGTGAGGGTTTCAAATCCTGATGCAGCGGATGTGTTCTTCGTTCCTTTTTTCTCTTCGATGAGTTTCAATACCCACGGGAAGAACATGACAGATCCCGATACTGAATTTGATCGACAATTACAGGTAACAATCATTTTGATCGTTTCATCGTAATTAAACAGTCTCGTTATCTAATACTGATTCCTTAAGGCAAATTGTAGAATGTTGATTCACTTTTGTGCACATATTGGTTAACTCCATTTTTATTCCAAATGGAACTGCACTTTCGTTTGAATGTTATAGGAGTATGATTACTTTTCTACCTCACAAATCTTCAGTTTTTGGAGAAGAAATTGCTCACTCTGTTGAATTATGTAGAAAGGTTAGAGATAGAGCTAAATTGGATGTGGTTTTGATTTTTGAAAGCAATCCTCTGTATACTTGAGTTGTTTCGAACCTAATCCTTATGATTACTACAGGTTGACATCCTTAAAATTTTGAGGGAATCTAGTTACTGGCAAAGAACATCTGGAAGAGATCACGTAATTCCAATGCATCATCCAAATGCTTTCAGATTTCTTCGGGAAGAGGTGAATGCATCTATTCTCATTGTTGCAGATTTTGGAAGATACTCAAAAAGCATGGCAAATTTGCATAAAGACGTTGTCGCCCCTTATATGCATGTCGTAAAGTCTTTCATGGATGATGACTCTCCAAATCCTTACAAGTTGCGTACCACTCTTCTTTTCTTCAGAGGAAGAACAGTAAGAAAAGCCGTATGTCACAACCAACATGAACAATTCAAAAATCTATTTTTCTTTCAACTTTGAAGAAAAACAAACTAATTAATTAATTAATTAATTATGTCGTAATGTGTTTTACAGGAAGGCAAAGTTCGTGCCAAGCTGGAAAAAATACTAAAAGGTTATTCAGATGTACACTTCGAAGCAGGCTACGCTACAGGAGAAGGCATAAACGCTGTAAGTCTTAAAAGTACAGTACACACAGTACAACCTGTTCTGTTCTGTGTAGTCGTGTGTAACAACTAGAATTGAATTTTTGGTGTAACCAGTCAACGCAGGGGATGCGGACATCAAGATTCTGTTTACATCCAGCTGGCGACACGCCGTCTTCTAACCGACTGTTTGATGCTATCGTGAGCCACTGTGTACCGGTGATAGTAAGTGACCATATTGAGCTCCCTTTTGAGTCGGAATTAGACTACTCAAAGTTTTCGGTTTTCTTTTCGGTAAAAGAGGCGTTGGTTCCGGGGTATATGGTTGAAGAGCTTAGGAAAATACCCGAAGAGAGGTGGGTTGAAATGTGGGGCCGGCTTAAAGAAATTGCACATCATTATGAATATGAGTACCCTCCCAAAAAAGATGATGCGGTTAATATGGTGTGGAAGGAGGTGAGGAGTAAAGTTCCTGCCGAAAGACTTGCTGTAAATAGAAACCGCAGACTCAAAGTGCATGATTGGTGGTGATTGGTGAGACTGATCATAACAATTTTTTTGTAAAATTGGTTAACATTGATACATGTTGTAGTTTTCTTTGTATCCCTAAAACAGGGGAAATAGTGATTTTAGCGTGAGATTCATATTTTACAAAGAAGAATAATGTTTGGTGATATTGAACAACTTTTTTGTTAAAAAGTAAATGAATTCCTGGAATTTTGAAAATGTTTCCTTGCGGTTGCGGAAGAACTTGAAGGATCATCTTGAAGTTAGTGTTTTATATTGTGTGGTGGTATATTTTGGGTTTTTAGAAATTCTATTTTGTTTGGTAGGAGCCACCAGAAAAAGGAGATTTGTTTGATAAAATTGTTATTCAATCTTACTTTTGGGTTAACAAAAATAGAAATATGCCGTCTACTATTAACTGGGTTCATTGATTTCAAAACTCCAACATTGGCATTCCAATCATTCTAATAAAAAAGATAAGATATGGTCACTTTATAGAATAACTCTTTTTCTATATCCATTTATGTTATTATTTATAAATTTTACAAAAATAAACAAAAAAGATGTTACCAATAATGGGGTGCATTGGATTGATTCAGCTAACCTTTTCAATGACCAAGATGCTAGCTTTGGAATCGATTATTATGAGTAAACGTGGATTCTATGGAATTTTAGAAGTGCCATCATTTTTAGTGGAAATAACATTATTTGGAAAATTCTGACCATTGATTATCAAAAATAAAATATAATTTAAACACAATCGACCATTGGAAGAAGAAAGAAGAGAGAAAAGAGAGGAGAGAGTGTATGGGAAAGGGCCAAGTCCCCAAGCCGCATGGTATGGTATGGGTATTTTGCCCAACTTTATTTAAAACTAGGAGAATATCCGTACGTTGTGCAGTAAAATTTATTTATTTGAAGTCTTTACAAATGTATGTTTTTTTTATTTAAATATAACAATAACGTTTAAATTTGATACAATAATTCGTTAAATAAATTGATTTAATATATTGATTATTTTTAATTATATGATAATATATACATTTATTATAACTGTATAATCTCAATCATTTGAATGACTTCTACCCGCGAGTTACACATGAATAAAATTAAATATAATATATGATTTAATGTTATTTATATTTGTTGTTATTGTTAATTAATTTTTTAAAATTTATTTGTTTAATGTTTTAATTCTTGTCATTATAATTATTTAAAATATCAAACATTGTTTTTTGATTTTTGATTTTTAAGGTAACAATATAACCATTTATATAGAGTTATTTATAATAATAATTATTATAAGTTTTTAAAGCTACATATTTGAAAAATTTTAAAGATTATAAAAAATACTTTAGAAAATATTTTAGTTAAATTGAGATTACAATTTAGTTTTTGCATTTATCATTACAGTTTATCGCTTTTAACTATTTATAAAATATTCATTGGTTTATTAAGTAGAACTAAAATTTATAACTGTAATGTTATATTTTAATTAACTATTTACGTATTTTGTCCAAACTGTTCAAAAGTTGTAGCTTTAAACTGATAATGGTTTACAACAATATTTTAAATCTAATAAATAAAATATAATATATTAACAGCAAAAGACATAACTTAATAAGTATATGTAAAGATATTATTTTAAAATTGAAATTTAGTTTATTTATGATTACACTTTAGGTTTAATATTTATTTAACCTTATTAACCAACTTATAATCATTATTAGAAAGATACTTCAATTTATCACTTTTAACTATTTATAAAATATTTTTTTGGGTTCTTTAAGTTAAACTAAAATTTATATTTAAGTTGACCATGTAATGTTAAACTTATATTAATAATTTAAGTATTTTATACAAATTGTTCCAAATTTGTATCTTTAAAATGATAATGGTTTACGTCAAACAATATATTAAAACAAATAAATTAAGTATAATATGTTAAAAGTTAACGAACATAATTTTATAAGTAGAAATAAATATACTATTTTAATATTAAATTTTAGTTTATATATTATTACATTTTATGTTGGATATTTATCTAATATTATTAAACAACTTATAATTATTATTAAAAAGAAATTGAAAAATCATGAGAGTTTCAAATGAATGTGGTGAACGGAAAAATGCATGAGAGTTTCAAATGAATGTAGAGAAAGGAAAAATGCTACCTTTATAAGTATATAAAGATTATATTTTAGATTTGGTTAATTTATAGTTTAATTTTAATAAGTCTGCTATGATGATATCCTTCATAATGAATGATCAGTCTTTTCTTATTGATTCTTCCTTATTTTGAAATGTTAGGAAACTGTAACGCCCGCAGATCCGGGCTAGTCAATTTAGAGGCAATAGGGTTCAAAAATGACTTTTCGACAAAAGATTATTTAGAATAAATAATCTTAACCAAGTTGTAGAATATGACACAAGCTTTTCCGTACATATAAAGAACGCCGAAATCCGAGCTATAACGAAGAAGTTATGGCCCGCCGAAGTTTTACGGCAAAACCGCCACGGCACCGGGAGACGTAAATAGTGAATTTACGATAGAAGACTTTTTAGCCTTAGCAATCTAAACAAAAGTCGTAGAATATGTTAAACTAAGAACATCAATAAAAAGAACGCCCAAATCTGACTTCGTATGAAGAAGTTATGATTTTTCTAAGATTCGGCTTAGCAGTGCACGGCCCGAAACTCGAATTTTAGTTCGAGCGGTTTTTGGCTTACGCGACCTAAATGAGAGTTGAAGGTCTCATTAATAGGAACTCAACGGTAAAAAGACAGACGAAAACGGAGTCCGGATGAAGGAGTTATGAACTCTTCGCGGTCATTTAACAGTCTAAACGCCTCCTACTGTTAAATTTGAGATCGGTCGAGAATTAGCTGACAAAGTCTAAACAAAAGTTGTAGATCTTGATTTTACCTACACGTGGATATAAAGAACGTCGAAAACGGAGCTCGTATGCGAAAGTTATGATTTTTCTAAGTTTGAAGGCTGATACGCGATAGGGGGTGACGTGGCACCACCAGAATTGGACATGTGGCACCACCAGAAGGCCACCACAAGGACCAACTCGGCGAGTAGGTCCCCCCTACTCGGCGAGTAGGCCAGTCAGCACCCCTATAAATAGAGGTGTCGGGTTCCATTCATTCTCACACCTTCAACCTTCTTCTTTCTCTCTCTATACTCTCTCTCTAAGCTCCCTTAAAAAGCCTAGGTAAACCCCCTAGCACCCGAAGGAAGCCCCGAGTCTCCCGGAGTCCCGAGAAAAAGGGTCTTTCGGCTTGGAAACGCTGCTCCAGCGAAGCCCGGTTTTGCGAAAAACCCGCTGTAAGTGAGCTATGCCTACGCTATCTTTAGTATAGCTTATGTTTTAATATAGTAACATTATTAGGAACTTATAATGAGAATTTGGGCTATTATTATGAGTTATATTGACTGTTATTTAACGCTTATATAATAATAATAATAGTCAGACTATTAATTAGTCACGGTTATCGTTAGACTAAACCCTAGTGGTACTGGTACTAGGTTTTATCGAAGGAATATCGTTTTGAGAGTATCGAAGCGCTGTCCGAGTGCTGAGTCACCACCTACTTAGGTGAGTGCATAGTCCCTTTCATCTTACACATAGATATGAAGTATTTTATATAAACTACGTGCTATGTGTGCATATTATCTGAATACTTGTTGTCTATGCTGGATGAAAGTTTTATACATGTTTTAAAGGATTTAAACTGTATACGTATTTTATATATACGAATATGTTGGGTATGATGATGGGTAGGTAAATGATGAGAGATAGAAAATGACGTGAGTATACATTGGCTGCTATAGACTTAGTGCCTATGGGACAAACACCGGTAGCTATGGACTTAGTACCTGTTAGACGTTGGTAGCTATGGATTTAGTACCTGTTGGGAATTGGTAGCTATGGACTTAGTACCTATTAGTTAGACACTGGTAGCTATGGATTTAGTACCTGTAGGAATTGGTAGCTATGGACTTAGTACCTATTAGATAAAGACTGGTAGCTATGGATTTAGTACCCGATGAATAAAGGTAGCTATGGATTTAGTACCTATAATGGGGGTGAAAGTGGGTTAGATCTGATCCCACATCGGCTGAGAAGGAGAACTAAGCATTCCTTATAAGGGGTGTGGATACCTTCCCTATCACAACGCGTTTTAAAGCCGTGAGGAGCACTGGTAGCTATGGATTTAGTACCCGATGAGTAAGATATAGCAGCTATGGAATTAGTGCTTTACGTACGAACATTGGCAGCTATGGATTTAGTGTCAGTCCTATGACCCTGGAAGTAAGGGACTTCGGAATAAACGAATGCAGGATAGACGACTCTTAGGTTAAATCCTTAAGAGTAAAAAAGATAACGGGGATGGGTAATTGGGTTGATTCTTTGATTGAACATAATAATTATATTATTGTGGGTTGAAAACCCTATGTACTCACCAGGTTTCCCAACCTGACCCACTCAGTTTATGTATATCACAGGTGACGAAATGAAGTGACATTACACTGAGAGATTTAAAGAGATGTAGATCACTAGTGTAAATCATTGTAAGTTCTGTTTATGCTTATGTTTCTGTATTAACGATGACATCCCAAACGTTTTAAGATGAATAAAAATACGTTTCTTCGAAAATGTTTTAATAACGTATTTATCGTGTTTTTCTAGGAATAAATTCCGCAACCTTTTTATAAAATGAAGTACTCTGATTTTTCATAAAGCATAAACAAAAATCGGTCTTTTCTGGCCGTGATTTTGGGGATGTCACAAAAACTTGGGGCTTCCCTGCCCATGTTCTCATTTCATTGACCTTTGGCTTTATATCATAATAGATTTTCTAAACCCAAATCATCGTACAAGTTACCAAAGAGTTGACTTTACATCATTACATTTAGAATTTGAGCATTACGTACCCCGAACTTCATAGATAACCTCTTACCATTTCCTTGATTGATATACAATCCATTCGTCTAAAACCAGCTCACCAATGGCTCTCATGATTCTAGCCATTAAATTGCTTATCTTAGTGTCGTTTGTGTCTTCTATAGGTATGTTCTTAGTCATCGATTTGAAAAACCTATTTAAACTTTAAAACCATCCATTCGATGGTCTAACTATACATCTAAAATGATGAGTTTGACCGAGTTAAATAGTCAAACCATGGTATCATCGCTTTTATTCATTGCTTCTAGGTTATTTACTTCTTTAATGATCTAACATTTTTACTTTGTCAAATTGAAAAAAATAAAAATAATTAATTAAGCAGTTACCCTTAAGAATTCGGGTTTTGAATCTCCACCGAAAAATCTAACGACAAATGCAACCTCTCAATTCATACTCCTCGATACCAAAATCAACAAGATCTATGGTTGGTCATTCAATGGTACCGTTTGGTACGTGATAGCCAGTGAAAATGTTTCCTTGCCTGGAAATGGCCACAGCTTGCAGTTGGGTCCAAACGGTATGATTAACCAAACATTCAACCTGATGGAAGTTACGATTATGTCCTCACTTTTACACTTGCTCCAAGCACCTCAAATTGTGCCAACAACAACATGACTGTAAATATTTCAGATCAGACCCTAGTGGATCCCGAGTATTCTTCTTTAAATAATCACTTGGGACCGAAATGTGGCAAACATATGCTTATTCTTTAGGGAGTGAAGATTATAGAAGTAATCTTATGAACTTAAAGATTAAAAGTATCATGACAAGTAATCGTAAAAATATAACTTGTTGGCCTATAGTCGACACTCTTTTAATCACCAGGATCGAGAGTCCAATGACGTATTCAGGTATGTCGTTATTTACATATTGAAATAATTGCATCACATCAAACGTTGTTATCAGAGTATGTTAGATAATTAACAAATAGTTTAATAATTTATAACGGATAAAGGCTTAGTGAATAGTGGATTTGAAGTGGGACCAACCTTTATTGGTAACTCATCACAAGGTGTCCTACTTGAGGTTGATTCTAGTGATGATCCTTTCAGTTCGGTCCAATTTGTGTTACAACATTGGACCATTTTAGGTATAGTAAAATACATCGACTCAAACCACTATGTGGTCCCACGAGGGCGTGGAGCAGTCGAGCTGGTTTCCGGTAATCCTACGGGCATCATGAAAAATATATTCTTTTTGAAACACGGGCAATTTACTCTTGACTTCATTATGGGTGATGCAAATGACTCGTGTGTTGGGGATTTTTTTAGTGTTTTTGCAAGTTGGAAACATGCAATGGAACTTTACTATGAGGAGCATCATTGTTGGTTCGAAAGAGTCACATTCTGTAACATTTAAGGCGAAATTTAGCAACACCGAGTCAATTCCGACAAGTTGTACTAGCTTTAATGAGACCCGAACCACTAACCACCGAGTGTTATGTGGACTTGTGATTGATAGTACAATGCTTCTGTTTTCTGATGGATTACATTCAAAAACACATAAGAAGAAAGGATTAGTTATTTTTAGCTTCGTTTTGACAATTACATTTCTATTTTTCATGTAAAATTCGCTTGTTCGATTTATTTTCCTTCTTTTTCAATCATTCTATTATGTGAGACCCATGTATTACATGAGTTTATTTAAAAAATAAATAAATATGAAATTTCAACAATTTGAGAAATTTGAATTTATAAGAAAAATAAGAAAAATTCTGAATTATTAAAATTAATGAGACTTTCATACATTGAATACTTTACATGTATAAACCATTTCTAATAAATACCTTACATATATATTACCTTGCATATTAAATGTGGAATTTTAATTTAATAAAATGAAAAATACAACAACTCAATCGACTGTAAGGGTTGGTAGGATATTGGTAGAAATTAAATACAATAATTAATCTATGCATGCGTGCCATCGAGTCAACTCAGTATTGACTCAATGGGTCCATTCACCTACTTACTTGGCAAGTGACTAGGCAGTAAAACCTGCTAAAATGGGTAAAGGGACTTTTCTGATCATAAAACAGAAATACATGCCCTTAAAATGCAAAAAAAAAAAAAAAAAAAAAAAAAAGTCACAAGTGAGCATTTAAACCATTATAAGTAAGTTTGTTAGGCTATAGTGACAATAACCACACACACACACACACACATATATATATATATATATATATATATATATATATATATATATATATATATATGGCTAGGTTATTTTGTTTTTTACATTTATTGTGTGCTAAAATGCACCAACAGAAATTTAGTAAATTAAATAATTATAGATATTAAATGATTTCCATAATTATATATATATATATATATATATATATATATATATATATATATATATATATATTAACTGATATCCATAATTATAATTCGCTTTTTATGGAAACTAATTAAATTCGTCGTTAATGCCAGCAATAACATTCTCTTAGATTGAATTTGCATCTAAGTTTTTATATATGAGTTCGTAGTTTGTTTTAAGACTCAATCACTTAAAATACAATAAAGTTCTATGGAATATGAAGAACGAGAGTGTATTCTACTAGAATACACTCTCATATATATATATATATATATATATATATATATATATATATATATATATATATAGAGAGAGAGAGAGAGAGAGAGGGTGAGGTTTAATAGAAAACTATAATTAACAAGGAACCAATGAACCAATCGTGAGCGTCGGAAATCATAATGATCAACGACCAAGGAAATAGATGCATACTTTTACATTGGACGCACACACATCGGATTATAACAAAAAATCCACCTATTTTTTTTCGTTTAAATTTTTTTCAGGCCACATTTTTTATAAAAAAAAAAAAAACGAATATACCATTGTTTTCGATTTTTCGTCCTCTTTCCATAGATATGCATATTAATATATAAAAAACAATTTTTTTTTTCGAAAAAAACTCACTTCATTTTGTTAGTTTTTTCAATATTTATATTTTTTTATATAAAAAAACTGATTATACCAAAAATATTAATTTTTTGTACTATATTAATAAACATCAACACCGAATATAAAAAAAAAAAAACAAAACAAAACAAAAAAAAACAAAAAAACTTGAACAGTGTAGATTCACATTGTGAATCTAAACTCTAAATATTTCAATTTTTAACATTCACAATGTGAAAAAGCTTGAACAGTTCAGATTCACATTGTGAATCTGACTTATTATTATGCACACTGTGAATCTGAGAAGGTTCACAAAAAAAAACCTCGATCAGTGTAGATTCACACTGTGAATCTAAACTGTAAATATTTCATTTTTTAACATTCACAATGTGAAAAGCTCCGATCAGTTCAGATTCACACTGTGAATCTGACTTACTATTATGCGCACTGTGAATCTGAGAAGGTTCACAATGTGAATTTGAACTAAAATATCGTTTTTTTAACGTGAATATGAATCTATGTTTAAAAGTACAAAAAACATGAATTTTGATATATTTATTAATTTTTTTTTCTATAAAAAAATAGACTTTAACTTTTCAACAAAGAAAATGAAGTGGTTTTTTTTTCGAAAAAAAAGTTCGTTTTTTATATATCATCATTGATCTCTTTGGAAAGATGATAAAAAATCGTGAACAACGGTATACTCGTTTTTTTTTTTTATAAAAAATATGGTCTAAAAAAATATTTTAAACGAAAAAAAAGAAGTGCATTTTGTTATAATCCGATGCATGTGTGTTCATTGTAAAAGTCTACAACCTTTCCTGTTTGCCGTTGATTGTTTTAAATTTCGACGCTTTGGATTGGTTCATTGGTTCCTTGATTAATAATGTTCTATGTTGGACATTATATATATATATATATATATATATATATATATATATATATATATATATATATATATATATATATATATATATATATATATATATATATATAGTAATTTTACATTTTTATACCAATATATGTGTAAAAAGTATAGTATTTACTTTTGTAAACTATTTCATAAATTTTATAAAAACCATTTCAATGGACTAACTATTTGAGAATTTTTTGTAAACTAGTTCATAAATGGTTGTATTTACATTTTTATACCAATATATGTGTAAAAAGTATGTCATTTAATTTTGTAAACTATTCCATAAATTTTATAAAAACCATTTCAATGGAATAACTATTTGAGAATTTTTATAATAATAAAATTTTATTAATTAAATTAAATCGAAAAACTGATTAGAAAGTTTTAACCATTGTGATCTATATATGGTAAAATATGTATAAAGTGAAAAATCAAAATGTGACAAAAGATTGAAGAATTCTTGAACCCAAAGCTTCATATACCGGTCACCAACTAGTGTGTTTCAGGCTTGTCATCTAAGCAAACACCCACTTCACCTTTTTATCATTTTATCATTTTAAGTTTTTAACAAAGTTCTGATTAGTCTGATATGATCATATGATATGGGTTCTTTTCAGTCACCCATGGCCACTAGAACCACCGCGATGCTCGAGACACCCTGCGGGTATCTTCTTCAAGAATTACAAGTAAGTTTCTCTGCAGCCTTAACATTGAATCTCACCCTCCTTTGTATATATGATATGATCAGTGCTTACTAATCTTTATGAGTGACAGATGATTTGGGATGAAATTGGCGAAGATGAATTCGAAAGAGAAAAGGTTCTGGTTGATCTCGAGCATGAATGTCTTCAAGTTTATCGAAGAAAAGTCGACAATGCAAACATGTCGAGGGCGCGTTTACATCAAGAGTTGGCTGATTCGGAAGCTCAATTTACTCATCTGCTTTTGTCACTCGATGAACGCTCGCTTCCTACAAGGGTAATAAATCCTTCCTCTGCTTTGAATACCTTTTACATTCTTTTTACTAAAAATCGGAGTTTTGTTTACCGTAGCCGGAGAAAATGGCCGGAGCTCTGAAAGAACAACTCGGGGCGATTGCGCCGGCGTTAAAGAAATTGCAATTGAGAAAGGCGGAGAGAATGAAACAGTTCCGAACAGTTCAGTCGCAGATTCAAAAGATTTCTGCGGAAATTGCAGGTCAATCTGAATATGACGATTCGTTACCTGATGTTATTGTAAATGAAAACGATCTATCGCTAAAGAAACTTGAAGAATATCAAATGGAGCTTCAAAGACTCCATGCCGACAAGGTACACAATCCTTCATTGCTAATTAATCACTAAAATGGTGGTTTGCTAATTCAAGTTATTGTTTCTTAAAAGAATGACAGGCTCGAAAGGGTGAAAAACTACATAAACACGATTCAGAAGTTGTCGAGTACGTTAGGAATGGATTCATCGATGATCATAACAAAAGTGCATCCGAGCTTGAACGATTTATCGGGTCTCACCAAGAACATGAGTGATCGTATTTTAGATAAACTCAATAGCACGGTTGAATCCCTTGAAGCAGAAAAGCGTTCGCGGATTGAAAAGGTTAATTTTGATCAAGATTCTTGGAACTGGACGTTTGATCTAAAGAGTCAAAGCATATGATCTTGATCCAATAACAACTTTCGATGTGTTTGCAGCTTCGAAATCTTGGGAATTCTTTGAAAAAATTATGGGATCTAATGGATACACCTTACATAGATCGAGAATTATTTTCACACATTTCTGGTTCAACGTCGTCTTCGACCAATATCTCTGCTCCTGGAAGTCTCGCCATCAAGATGATCGAGCAGGTTTGCATAGAGTTCCGATCCATGATAATGATTAAATGATATTGATATATAATCAAAGCATTGATACTTTTTAGCGACACTTTTTGTGAAAATGTTTCAGGCAGAGGCTGAAGTTGAGAGATTAGATGAATTGAAAGCGAGTAAAATGAAAGAAGTTGTTGTAAAGAAACAGAGTGAGGTCGAGGAGATTTGCAGGCGATCGCATATGGAGGTCCCGTCGTTATCTGAGACTGACCATATTCTTAATTCGATAAGCAGAGGTTAGATTTTTGAAACAATCGTCTAATTCTACTCTAAAAGATCAAATTTTAAAGAGTAAATTACACAAATGGTCCCTATGGTTTAGGGTAATTTGCGTGTTTCATCTCTAACTTATTTTTTAACTCGGAAAGTCCCTATTATTTGTTTTTGTTACGCGTTTGGTCCCTATCTTACCTAAAAAAACTATTTTGACCTTGATTTTTTTAATTTATTTCAATAAACACACCCCAACTTCATCTTACTCAAGGTCAATTTTTTTAGGTAAGACATGGATCAAGCGCGTAACAAAAATAAATAGTAGGGACCAAATGTATAACAAAAGCAAACAGTAGAGACCCTCCGAATTAAAAAAAAAAAAAAAAGTTAGAGACGAAGCGCACAGATTATCCTAAATTATAAGGACCATTCGTGTAATTTACTCAATTTTAAATCAAAATGACGGGCTAATGTTTAAGGCAACTTTGTTATTATTATTATTATTTTTTTTAAAGTTTTGACAATTTAACTTGTTAAATTTGTTTATATATCACAATTAGTAGGTGATAATGATAATATATAAATATATATTTAACAAGTTAAATGGTCGAATATATATATATATATATATATATATATATATATATATATATATATATATATATATATATATATATATATATAGAGAGAGAGAGAGAGAGAGAGAGTTACGTTCAATTGAGACGGTCTAATTTTGTGAGACCGTGAGACGCATTTTTTTTTTATTTTTTTTTTATTTTTTTAGTTAATTCAAGTTCCGAAAATAATATTAAAATTTTTTTTTTCCATTTATTTTGCATTTTAAAATTATTTTTAAAATATGTACAGGGTAATATTCTATGTAGAATATTTCACGTATTTTTCAAAAAAAAAAAAGGATTTTTTTTATTTTTTTTAGTTAATTCAAGTTCCAAAAATAATATTTAAAAAAAGAATTTTTATATTTTTCCATTTATTTCGCATTTTAAAATTATTTTTTAGAATATGTCAGTGTAATATTCTATTTAGAATAATTCACGTATTTAAAAAAAAAACGGGATTTTTTTTATATATTTTTATTTTTTTAATTATTTATTATTTTTTTTAGTTAATTCAAGTTCCGAAAATAATATTTAAAAAAAGAATTTTTGGATTTTTTCCATTTATTTTGCATTTTAAAATGATTTTTAGATTTGGTATCACGGTCTCATAAAATTAAAATGGTTTCAAATGAACCTGAACCTATATATATATATATATATATATATATATATATATATATATATATATATATATATATATATATATATATATATATATATATATATATATATAGTCTAAATTTAACAATTTTTTTAACAAAAAATTTAAAACTTTTTATAATTTCTTAGAACATGTTTATGACATATTTTTTTTCTATAGGTTTTCTGATACAATGTTTTAAACTTTGCTTATAATTTTTTTGAACTATTTTTATATTTTCATATAATTTTAATACAAATTCTTTTAAAGCAAATATTTTATAAATGTTCTTACAAGTTTTTAATTTTTTTTTTTCATTTTCGTATATTTTTTTATAACTTTCATACAGTTATTTCTAAACTTTCATTTATAATATTTTTTAAAGTTTCTCACAGATTTTATATGACAATTTAGTATTTTTTTTATAACATTTTAAAATACTTTCATTAAATACTAGCTAAAAACGTTGTATTAAAAAAATTAAAGTTTATAAACTTCTAACTAAAAAGTATTAAAAAGTTATAATAATTTTAAAACATTTACATTATATAGATTTTTTTTTTTGTTTTTTTATTTGCTAAGTAATATTTTCTTTTTATATTTTTAAAAGACCATCCACACTTATTCTTACATATTTAATTTATTTAATTTTATTGTTGGAAACTATTTTAAAAATATTGTTTATGCTTAAAAGAAAAAAAAAAAAAAAATATATATATATATATATATATATATATATATATATATATATATATATATATAAGAGGCTATATATAAAATTTCACAAAACAAAAACATACTTATTAATTAAAAAGTAAAGTTTAGAATTGATAATATTTAATTAATATTTAGAAAATTATGGATATCTTAAAAATAACGTTTGAAAAAAAATTATACCAACAAATATGAAAAATAAATCGCTATTAAAAGTAGGGGCAAATGTCTTATCAAGATAATTAACTTTTTTTTGCTCAAATGTAGACAACATTCTGTTTATACACATTTAACCATTTAACTTGTTAATGTATTCAATATTACCATTGTGACTATCATAGTTGGTGATAATGGTAATATGTAAATAAATATAATAAATTAAATAGTGAAACGTGTACAAAAATATAAAAAATGCTTAAATGTGAGCAAAGCGACAAAGATAATTATCATTATAAGTTATCTTCCCATTACTTATAAGATGGGCCCTTAATATATATATAAGAAATAAATAAATTAAAGAATGAATTGTGGATTTATAAAAATTGAAGGCTAATTATATTAACTTTTGAAAAAATGATTTTGGAAAACAAATTGATATGTTTTATCAGGGCTGAAACTGTATATATCCGTTTATATAAAACATTCGCTTATGGAAGAATCGAACCGACGTGCACTCAAAACAAAGAAAACGTTTTATCCGGCTAAACGAAATGATAAATAATCTCCTCTAATATATACATATACATATATATATATATATATATATATATATATATATATATATATATATATATATATATATGTGACATCCCCATTTTCACGGTCAGAAAAGATCGATTTTGTTTATGCTTTATAAAAATCAGAGTACTTCTTTTCATAAAAATATTGCGGAATTTGTTCCCAGAATAATACGATAAATACGTTATCAAAATATTTTCGAATAAACGTATTTTATTTATGTTAAAATGTTTGGGATGTCATCGTCAATACAGAAATACAAGCATAAACGGAACATACATTTATTTACACTAGTGATCTACATCTCTTTAAATCTCTCAGTGTATTGTGACTTCATATCAACACCTGTGATATAAATAAACTGAGTGGGTCAGATTGGGAAACCTAGTGAGTATATAGGGTTTTCAACCCACAATAGTATAATTATTATGTTTAAACAATCAAACAATCAACCCAATTACCCATCTCCATTATCTTCTTTTAGTTTTCCCTAAAGATATTATCTCAAGGGTCATCTCCTATATCATATTTACTTCTCATCTCCTTACATCGTATTTCCTTATATGATTATTCCTACGAACTTTACCTAATGATCATCGCCTACATTGCATAAACAATACTAATTCGGGGATTACTCCCTCAATATGTGTCTAGCAAGGGTTAGGGTATCATCGCATGATTATGCAGCCACAACATTACATGGACTTGTAAATCATGATAAGGGTTAGTCTATCATCGCATGAATACGTAGCCACATCATCGCCTGGACTCGTAATTCATAATAAGGGTTAGACTATCATCGCATGAATACGTAGCCACAACATCGCCTGGACTCGTACTTCATAATAAGGGTTAGACTATCATCGCATGAATACGTAGTTACAACATCGCCTGAACTCGTAATTCATCACCTACAGGTTATGAGCCTGCTGGTGTTTCCACGGGGTTGTCTATAATAGTCCGTGGTCACCATCTATACTCTGGTAGATGACTACATCTCCAAATTGTCGGACAAGATTGTAGTATCCTACATCACCGATTCATAATCACCTATCTATCCTCACCTAATTATCATCACCTATCTCTCATTATTTTATTTCATCACTCACCAACTATTTCATCTACCCATGTTTTATCCCAACATATTTGTAGATATAAAATAAATATACAGTTTAAATCATTTAAAACATGTATAAATCATTCATTAGACAACAAGTATTCAGATAATATGCACACATAGCATGTAATTTCTGTAAAATACTTCATATCTATGTGTAAGATGAAAGTAACTATGCACTCACTTGATTAGGTGGTGAGTCGACACTCGGACAGCACTTCGTTGCTCTTAAAACAATTTCCTTGACAAAACAGCGGGTTTTTTGCAAAACCGGGCTTCGCTGGAGCAGCGTTTCCCGAGCCGAAAGGCTCTTTTCTCGAAGCCGTCGGGTGCTCCGGGGCTTCCGCCTTGTGCTAGGGAGTTACCCTAGGCTTTGGGGGGTTAGGGAGGCTTAGAGAGAGAGTTTAGAGAGAGAAAGAAGAGGGTTAAGGGGTGAGGAAATGAGGGAACCCGACACCTCTATTTATAGGGTGAAATCCTGACGGAATTGCCGAGTTGGTTTACTGACTCGTCGAGTCAGTGCCACGTGTCATCACCTGATGGCTTTCCTTGGAGAGAAAGCCTTGGCCCATATTCAGCCACGTCACCCTTTTTGCAGCAGCACCCTGCTGACTTCTAAACCTCGTAACTTTCGCATACGAGCTCCGTTTTCGACGTTCTTTATATCTACGCGTAGGTAAAATCAAGATCTACAACTTTCGTTTAGACTCCATCGGCTAATTCTCGACCGATATCAAATTTAACAGTAGGAGGTGTTTAGACTGTTAAATGACCGCGAAGAATTCATAACTCCTTCATACGGAATCCGTTTTCGTCCATATTTTTACCGTTAAGTTCCTATTAATGAGATCTTCAACTCTCATTTAGGTCATGTAAGCCAAAAACCGCTCGAGCTAAAATTCGAGTTTCGGGCTGTACACTGCTAAGCCGAATCTTAAAAAAATCATAACTTCTTCATACAAAGTCAGATTTCGACGTTCTTTTTATGGATTTTCTCGGTTTAACATATTCTACGACTTTCGTTTAGATCACTAAGGCTAAAAAGTCATCCATCATAAATTCACAATTTACGCTTCCCGGTGCCGTGTTGGTTCCGTCGCGAAACTTCGACGGACCATAACTTCTTCGTTATAACTCGGATTTCGGCGTTCTTTATATGTATGGAAACCTTGTGAGATATTCTACAAATTGGTTAAGATTATTAATTCTAAATAATATTTTGTCGAAAAGTCGTTTTCGACCTCTATTGCCTCTAAATTGACTAGCCCGGATCTGAGGGCGTTACAATATATATATATATATATATATATATATATATATATATATATATATATATATATATATATATATATATATATATAGGGTTATGTTCAAATGAGAACACAATTCAATGTGAGAACGTGAGAACAGTACTTTATGTTATTATTCTACTATGAATTTAATATGTATAGTATTGTAGTAATTATAATATGAATATATTCAATTTTATATTGCTATTCTACTATAAATTTTTATATATATGTAGTAATTTAGTAAATTCTAATGTGAATGTTAAATATGTGATTGTTCTTATATTCAGTGATGAATAATGTCATAAAGTTATACATACAAAATTTTAATGTGAATATTAATGTGTGATTGTTCGTATATTTGTTGATGAATAATGTTATATCGTTGTATATACAAAATTCATAGTAGAATAGTAACATAAAGTAGTGTTCTCACGTTTTCACATTAAATAGTGTTCTCATTTGAACTTAACCCTATATATATATATATATATATATATATATATATATATATATATATATATATATATATATATATATATATATATATATATATATATTCATTTGAGACCATTCTAATTTTTTGAGACCGCGAGACCAAATCCAAAAATACTTTTAAAATGCAAAATAAATGGAAAAATCCAAAAAAAAAATTTAATATTATTTTCGGAAGTTGAATTAACTAAAAAAAATTAAAAAAATCCCGTTTTTTTCTTTTTTAAATACGTGAAATATTCTAATAGAATATTACACTGACATATTTTAAAAAATAATTTTAAAATGCAAAATAAATGGAAAAATCTAAAAATTCTTTTTTTAAATATTATTTTCGGAACTTGAATTAACTAAAAAAAAATCCCGGTTTTTTTTTAAAATACGTGAAATATTCTAATAGAATATTACACTGTACATATTCTAAAAAATAATTTTAAAATGCAAAATAAATGGAAAAATCCAAAAAATCCGTTTTTAAATATTATTTTCAGAACTTAAAAGAACTAAAAAAATAACAAAAATAAAAAATGCGTCTCACGGTCTCACAAAATTAAGCCGTCTCACATGAACTTAACCCTATATATATATATATATATATATATATATATATATATATATATATATATATATATATATATATATATATATATATATATAAGTTGACTAACACTCAGGCCTAAGATCATTCCATATAACTTTATTACTCCCTCCGTCCCAAATTGATAGTCTACTTTTGATTTTTAAGTCTTTTTTTTTTAACTTTGACCTTAAATATTTTTATTTGTATTATATCTTACTTGATAAAACTTATAATAATGAAAAAACATTTAAAATACAATCCATTCATATATTTTGCATCAAATATTATCTATCAAAAACAAAAATGTTTAAGGTCAAAGTTGAAGAAAAAAGATTTCAAAAACTCAAAAGTGGACTATCAATTTGGGACGAAGATAGTATAATTTTACATCACAAGTAATCTACACGAGCAAACAATAAAAAGTGAGTTACCGTCCTACCGCGCTTCACCTTTTTGGGTGATGAAACTCAATCAAATGTTCATCAAGTGCACTACAAACTATCATGTTATGCTGTACCAACCCAAAGGGGTCAGGTGTGCGGCTGAATAGGGCTCAAAAAATAATATCCAAATTTTTAGACAAATTACGTAATTGATAATTTAATATATATATATATATATATATATATATATATATATATATATATATATATATATATATATATATATATATAGTAAGGTGCTTTATTTGAATTATATATATATAAGTGTCTAATACCTTAATATTTGAATAATATATATATATATATATATATATATATATATATATATATATATATATATATATATATATATATATATATATATAATTCAAATATTAAGGTATTAGACACTTGGTTTGGTTGGATAAAAGCACCTTACTTCTTTATAGAGTACGCTGGTTCGGTTCTTGTATCATCCAATAACTTTACTCGATGTGTATACTTGTACATTGACTGTAGGTATAATATATTATATTGTAAAACCTAGGGGTGTGCACCAAACCGTACAAACCGCATAAACCATCCGCACCGCACCACACCGCACCGCATAACGCGGTTTAAAACATATGCCGCACGGTTTGTGGTTTTTAGTTACAAAACTGCGGTTCAAACCGCACCGCGCCACTATATATATATATATATATATATATATATATATATATATATATATATATATATATCAAACCGATTTAGTATAAAATAATTAAAGAACATAACAAATTTAGTCATACAAATGAAAAAATGGATCCAAGCAGGATGCAAATTTCAAAATTTTGTTTAAGTGAATTTGATGTGAATTCGCTTAATAAATTACATATTTTTGCTAATTAATTTTTCTATATTTTAATTGTACTTAGAGCATGTACAATATATTGTTTAAAATGTATATAGATATTATGTTTGTTATTCATCTTCTAGTCTCAGGTAAAAACATACTTTACAAACATTTCAAACAGTCTAAGTATTCCATTTGATTATTATATTCGAAAAACGTTATGTCACACCCCAAAACCACGAACGGCGGAAACGTTCAGGGGTGGAGGACGTCATGTACAATATCACAACAGTGTACTATAATAAACAAGCAACAACATCATCCATTGCATTATAAGTAAAGTTTTAATACATGTGTGTTTCTTTCATTGTAGTAAGACACCAAAAATATACAATCAAAATAAAAGACGAGACTTGTCTGCTCCGTCTTCTCAAAACCTGGCCTCCGTACCTGTCTACTGATGACCTGAGAATACAAGTTATTTTGAAAGCGAGTATCAGCTTTAAAGCTGGTGAATTCATAAGTATATAAGTGTCATTGCCTTGTTTGTGAAAATCTATTATAAAGGCCATGTAAATCGTTAAATGAAAATGTTGATGTACGTATGAAAAACCCTAGAAAATCCCTTATTTCCTATCAGTTTGAGATGTAGTCTTCTACCAAGACCCGAATGTTTTGTAAGTAAAATGATAGTTTTCCTTTAATTGTTTAGTACTAATGTACTTAGTCTAACTCATCATTTATGTGAAAGAATCACAAAATAAAGTAAACAGGAAAATGTACTACTGTAAGTGTTGTCACTAGGTACTAGGACTAACACATCATATGTAACTGTTATCCCAAGGTACTAGGGTTAACACGACCTATATAACCTAATGAACATCCGAAGATTTGTCCACTCACCCTCTGTAGCGGCAGCAGGGTGGAAGGGGGGGGGGGGGTTAATCCCATAACAACGTTAACCTAATGATCATCCGAAGAGTTTCATCTCATCCTCTGTTGCAACAGGAGATGGAGGAATGGTTAGTTCCGTAACTGATGCCTAATATCAGAAACAACCTTAGATATCCGTAGATATTCATCACCCAGTGTTGCTAACAGCTGGGTTCTGGAATGGTTAGTCCCGTATAGACATCCCATTGAACTGGGATAGGTAGGAAAATTTACACCGAAGGTACGAATAAATCTTCCTAATAACTCTAGGTACAAGTATCCACGTAAGTGAGTACAGGATAATGTATCTAAGTAACAGTATTCATGTATGGTATTCATGTATCATGTAGGTATATGTAAACGTACTCATGTATCATGTAATCAAATGTAAAGGTACTCATGTATCAGGTAATGTACTGGTATAGACTCATGAATGAACTGACTCTTGTGTGATTCCTTGTAATAGGAATTATGTTTGATATCTCCAAATTATCCCTATGATAATTTACTGGAAGGTAATTGGTTGTTCAAGTAGGTTTATACACTCTTACTACTCAAGGATGTGAGAAACTACATGAAAACTATAAACTATAACATCAATACATATATAAGAATATAAGTGTACATGCATAGTTTAGTTCAATAATGTAAAATGGTTTTATAAGACATCTTATGGGTTTTGAACAATAATTAACAATGACTTGATGTCATTTTAATATACATTTCAAAGGTAAAACAATAGATAACAATGCGTTTTTAAGATTTAAAACCATTTCATGCATCACATTTTGTAGTTTGTGAAATCTGTTTAAATGACAAACACAGTTATAAAATACATAACAATGATTTAATAACATGTTTGTTTGTACTTGTATTCCCCCCCCCCCCCCTTTAAAGCATTTAAAATCATTTAAAACATTGATTAGGGGTATGAACTCACCTGTAGTTGGTGATTGGAACGAACTAAACGGTATAGGATGGCTAGGTGTCAAGCGACGACTTGTGCACACACCACGATCCTAATGAACATATAATCACACATATATGCACTCAATTAGACATAAATGACTAATTGATAATGTTTAAGACATCCTAGACATAATAAACACTTTATATAAGTGTTTTAAGCCTTAAGGATTGCATCTAAGCTATAGTGGGACAGGGTATTTGTGTTTAGGGTTTCCAAAGGACCCTATATGAGAGTTTACTCTCCATAGACCATCACACATGGAGTTTACGGTTGTAAACTCTTGAGTTTACGGCCGTAAACTCCCAAACATGTGTGTTTGGTGTGTTTTGAAGTCCCAAATGCTTTCTAGAATTATTCTTACTTAGTGGCTAAGTCCTTGGAAGGGTTTAAGGTCTAGAAGTACTCTAATCAAGAGTTTATGGACCTAAGGCCATTCCCCTTAGAGTTTACGGCCGTAAACTCTAAGTATATGGTGTTTTTGTTGTTTTCAAGCCTCTTGCATTTGAAGGACATGTTCTAGACAATTGTTTAAAGATAATGAGAACCCTAGGCACACTTTGGTGCCATTCTTTTGAGTTTACGGCCCAAGAGCATTCTCTTGGCCGTAAACTCACTTTGATGAGTGATTTTTATGTACTTTGGTTCTTCATTTTTGTGGGAAACAATTCCATGAAGGGGTCTAGGGCTTTAGGTGTCTTGAAAACACCCTTTTGTCCATTTCTATGGAGTTTACGGCCTAAGATTCACTTGGGCCATAAACTCACTTTTGTTTGTGTCTTTTGATGTGTTTAAGGCCTTATACTTCATGGGAAAATAGTCTAGATAAAAGCCTTAAAGTCCTAGAGCCCTTAAATCATCATTTGGTGTTTGATTTTTGGAGTTTACGGCCTAGGATTATCTAGGGCCGTAAACTCCCAAACTTGGGTGGATTTTGGTTGTTTTCTTGTCCCTAACATACATACATATGAGTCTAAGGCTTTATCATAACACAAGGGTCGGTTTTGGCTTTGTTTCGGGAGTTTACCACCCAAGTACACCTTGGGGTGTAAACTCCTAGATCTCATGTTTTAGCCTTCTAAATCATGTTATAGACACATATAAAGCTTTCTAACATTACTATAAAGAGTTACTCACATTTTGGTATAAAAACCCGAAGATCCGTCAGAGAGAAAATGGCTTTTCTCTAGTCGGAAATGTGAATAATGAATGCATTTGATTCAGAAATCTATTTATAGTCCTGAGATATTTTGGCAGAAAATATTTTTATTCCTGAAATGATCCCTAATAAAATAGAGTGTTGGAATAACAGTGTTGCACAAAACCCTAGTGCACCCACTCTCCTGATATTTCCTGAAGTATAAACCTTGAATTACTCAAACTTACGCAAAAGTCTGAAAATTAACTGTGACTGCTATAATTCTATTGAAGTGATATAGTTTGTACAGAATGGAAATTTCGGGTTGTCACACGTTATATGATACATAATAAGTTAATATTTATATACTCATATTAAAATTTGAAAAGTCGCCTACCAAACTGCACCAAAACCGCACCGCACCGCATAACGCGGTTTGGAACCTTCGTGGTACGGTTTGCGGTTTCCAATAATTTCAAACCGCACATGCGGTTTCCAATAATTTCAAACCGCACATGCGGTGCGGTTTGTGGTTTTACCTCCAAACCGCACCACGAACACCCGTAGTAAAACCTATCTCTTTAGTAAAAAACTTAATTTTTTTTCGTTAAAAAGTTTTTTAAGCCATGTTTTTTATCGAAAAAAATAACTGAATATAGCGTTTTTCACGATTTTTCGTCTTATTTCCATAGAGATCAATGTTGATATATAAAAACAAACATCTTTTTTTGAAAAAAAAAACCCACTTTATTATGTTGTTTTTTTTCAATATCTAAGTTTATGTTTATCCAAAAAAACTAATTATACAAAAAATCTCAATTTTTTGTCCTCTATTAATAAACATCATCATCGAGTAAAAAAGATCTTGATTAGTTCAGATTCACACTGTGAATCTAAACTGTAAATATTTCAATTTTAACATTCACAATGTGAATATAACTTAGAGCATTAGGTATGGGTCACGTTATAACACTAAGTTCATATGCCACCTCATCCATAACACCACCATAACACCAAGGAGGAAATGGTGTTCCCCGTGTTATAACATGTTAAGAAGTAGAGAGAGAAAGAAAGAAAATGATTTGATTGGTTGATAAAGAGCAACAACCAATTAAACTTCCCGTTGCTTCTTGTGCTCGTCACAACAAGATATGCCATAACATCCTCTTAACAAGAAGCAGGGGTGGTGTTCATCTTGTTATAACTAGGTTATGAGGTGCCACATCAGCAAAAATAGCACTTCTCGTTGCCCATACCGTATACTCTTAGTATTTCAACTCTTTAATCATTCACAAATTAAGTGAAATTCATATATGAATCGAAAAATATTTCTATGTAGTTTTATAATATTTTAACGTTTTTATTACTTGTAAATTAGTTTTGTAAAATCAACAAATGAATTTATTCATATTGTGAATCTAAACTGTATATAATTTAGGTTTCAAAATTTATAATTTGATTTTGGCTTATTATTATTCATCTTGTAAATCTGAGCACATTCACAATGTGAATTTGAACTGAAATTTCGATTTTTTTTAAAACATTAATATGAATATGTGTTTAAAGAATACCAAGAAATATGAATTTTGATATATTTATTAATTTTTTCTATAAAAAATAGACCTTAACTTTTTAAAAAACAAAGAAAATGAAGTAGGTTTTATTGAAGAAAAAAGTTCATTTTTTATATATCAATAGAGATCTCTATGGAAAGAGAACATAAAATGATGAATATCCGAATATTCGATTCCTTTTTCAATAAAAAGTGTGGCCTAAAAAATGAACTGATTTGTTATAATCCAGTGTATGTGCGTCCATTGTAGAAGTCTACAATCATTTTTTTTTTGCCGTTGATCGGTTTAAATTCTGCCACTTTTGATTGATTTATTGGTCTCTAAATTAATTAATTTCTCTCTCTTATATATATATATATATATATATATATATATATATATATATATAAGAGAGAGAGGGAGAGAGAGAAAGAAAGAAAGAAATAGAGAAAGAGAGAGCGAGAGAGAGAGGGAGGTAAGTTCAATTGAAAAATACTGAGAATAGAAGAATTATTTTTAATCAATCATTTATTTTTGCTGCAAAACGTTTCGGCATAACGGGCCGTCGGAGGATGAGTAATATTCATATATGAATATAAATATAAGTGTATTAATATATTAATCCACTACCTCCCTCTACTACCAACCACCGCCACCTCCGCTACCACCGCCACCTCCACAACCAATGACCACCAACGATCGCCACCTCCGCCACCACCCACAACCGCTATATTCATATATGAGTAACCACTTTCGTTATACTTATTCATATATGAATATAAGTTTTCATATATGCATACACTTATTCATTTATAAATTTACATATCCATATATGTATTCATATATGAATTTGACATTTTGTGTCGGTCCAATACGTTGGAGCGCTTAAGCGGTAGATTTGAAATGAGTGAGTTAGATTCATTCATTCAATTTCAACCTTTTTTTTTCCTTAATTGAACCATTATTTATATATATATATATATATATATATATATATATATATATATATATATATATATATATATATATATATATATATATATAAAGCTCAATTGCTTTTAAAATATATAATAATATTCCAAGTTACAAAAGTAGCACAAAGCTCAATTGCTTTTAAACTGTGTTTTTCACTTTGTTACAGTTTTGATCATTTGATCGGTTAACCCGGGTGTCTGCTAACATGACATGATGACATGTCTGTTTCGATGATATTGAATGCTGCGGTGTTAAAATTGATTTTTTTCCACAAAAAACACTCAATTAAAAAAAAAATTCTTCAATTTTGACGCTCTGCTTTTTTTGTTCGAGATCGAACATCATTTTTCAATTTTGTTGAATGGTGAAAAATTTTTATTTGAAACTGTATAAAATTTTTATTCATTTTAAATCGTATAAATACATTTTTTATTTAAAAACCTTTTTTTCTTTATAAATACAAGGTTTTTTTTACATTCAAACCATAATGTTTTGTATAAATATGTATTAGTTATTAAAAACCGTATTCTAGTTATCTATTAGTTCTTCATTTTGTAAGGAAAATTCTTCTTAACTTTATATTTAACTTTAGGATATTGCTAAAAAAATCTCTTAATGATAAGATATGGGTTTTCTAAATTTAACATATATTGTAATAGTTTATGTCTAAGAATCCATAATTAGAACAATATTATATAATTAATTAATATCATGAAAATCAAACTGATCATAAGCTTCAGAATAATAAAATATTGTCAATTATCGTTTATGAAGTATTATTTTTTTACATTTTTTGTTGTAGATTTTACACTTATTTTTATTTAAAATTATGTAATTCTCTTTTATATATATATATATATATATATATATATATATATATATATATATATATATATATATATATATATATATATATATATATATATATATCACCATCACATTTAACGTTCATTTGAGAGGTGAGAAATATAGAACAAATATCAAAATTTAAAGAGAATATTAAAATAGATGTAATAATGACGACATTTATCCTTTATAATTTTTTTTGAAAATTGAACTGAAAGATATGGCTTTCAATATTGTTAGTGGACATAGTGATTACATAGGGTTAATGACATAAATGTTTGGTTTTACATTTTTACGTATATTTGATTCATTAGAAGTTTTGCATTTTTGTTCAATTTTACCATTTTTGCAACTTTAGCGGGTAAAACTGAACATTTTTGCAAAAGTTCATGGCTTTAATGAACCAAAATAAAAAACCAAACATTTCCTTCAAACCTAAGACTTTAATGAACCATAAATACACAAATGGGTAACATTGAAAAAAAAATTGCAAACTTCCTAGTGTAACAAAACAAAAATATGCAAAAGGATAAAACTAAGCATTTCTTCAAAACTTAAAGGTTTTTATGTTATTAACGCTAATTACATACTTCCACCGTAAGTAAATTGTCCTTCAATAATTAAATGACCATTGAAAATTAAGTCATTATAGCATTTGAGAGTCTCACCGTGACATAATGGCCATTCAAAATTAAGTTATGATAGCATTTGAGAGTCTCACCGTGACATTCAAGATAAATATGATATGAGATGTAAAAATTCCATGGGTTGCAAATATGGTCTCTTGGTATTGAACAACTTCAAACCTCCAAATTCATTTTAAAGTTACATATTTAATATAAAACGTGGTTTTTATATAACTAATATATATTTATACATAACATTTTTAAAAATAAAAAAAGTTAATAAAAAACTTGTATTTAAACAAAAATATGGTTTTTAAATTAAAAAAAATGTATTTATACGGTTTAAATGGAAAAAAAAATAATGTTCGATTTTGAAAAAAAAAATATTGTCAAATTTGAGAAGAAAAATAAATAAAACAGTGTCAAAGTTGAAAAAAAAGTGAAGATTTAGTGTTTTTTATAGGAAAAAAAATTAGTTGTAGCATGTTAGCATGTTATGTCAACATGTAACATCATCAAAAACCAACACGTCATTATGTAAAGTTATTATATCACGTCAGTAGACAACCGAATTAACCGATAAAGTGGTCAAAATTGTAACAAATTGAAAAAAACAGTGTCAAATTTGAGAAAAAAAAATATAATGTGAAATTAGAATTTGGTGTAACTTAGTGGTGCTATGTTGTTTTCTGTATATTTAAAATTACAATTTCGACCTCTAACTTATGCTTCATACGTTACAATCTACCCTACCTCTAAATTTGTTTTACTAAATCATTTTTTAAAAGTTATATATTTAGCTTATCAATTTCTATAAATTTATACATTTCGTTTTCTTTATTAGTTTAATTTACGTTTTAGTTTTCTGATAATTCATTATATATATATATATATATATATATATATATATATATATATATATATATATATATATATATATATATATATATATATATATATATATAGGCCCATCTTTTATTCTTCACACATGACCTTCAAAATTAATGAACCGCCCATGGTGTTATGTTACATTAGTGGTGGAATTGGTACGGTATTAATTTGATTTTCCTTAAACCGTGTACCGTATCAACTATAATTGGTATAAAAAATTTTCTACCGGTATAGTAACAAGTATATTTGGTACCAATATATTTGGCTACCAACATGTTTGGTTGATACAAATTTGTAATGGTATGTATATCAATTTCTTTTAATTTTCTATTGTATGATTTTATAATAAGCAAATACATAAGATAATTTTGACGTTTAAAAAGAAATTAGTTACGTGGTTCTTTTAATTTACTCAAAAACTCTATTGAAGTAATGCTAAAGTAACGCTTTAATTTTGTGTTTTTAACGTGGTAAAAACCATTGACTAATGCGACCAAATAACCTATATAACACTCTTAAAACTGTAAACACTAAACACAATTAACATTGCAATATATGATTTTGTTATATATATATATATATATATATATATATATATATATATATATATATATATATACACAAAGATTGTTCAATTAGTACGATAGTACCAACCAAACATGTTGGCTATCAAATATATTGGCTACCAACTTTGCTGATTCGATTGGTAACATGTTTGTTGGTTTTTTGTGGTACAATTTTGACAACCCTATGTTACATTATTTCATAACATGTCATGTATTGTCATATCATCTAATCTACTGTTGGGCCATATAATGATTTGGATAACTTTTACCAACCCTCCCTCTGAATCCCTAAATTTTATAATAAAATTTTTGAACTATTTGCACCATAGGGAAGATGGACTACACGGATCTCCTAAAGAGCATGGATGAGCAAATAGCAAGAGCCAAAGACGAAGCTTCGAGCAGAAAAATGATTATGGAAAAGGTTGAGAAATGGGCGTTAGCACGAGACGAGGAACGATGGCTAGAAGAATATAACATGGTCAGTTACTTATCAATATTATAAAGCGTTATAATTTGTGTACGTACAAATATAATTTTCTTGTGTGTCTAGGATGAGAATAGATATACGGTTAGTAGAGGCGCTCACAAAAATCTAAAACGAGCGGAACGTGCTCGTAGTTTGGTCAACAAAATACCAGGTAAGATATAATTCAATCCCAATTCCAAAAAATGATACGGTCGGTCAAGATATAAAATGCCATATTAAATTTTAGCTTTGGATTGTACTTTTTTACCTTGACATCATGTATTTGTATATTTCTCTTGTCTTTTTATTGAATACGAATAATAAATGACAAGGATATAATGAAAAATATGCAGCTTTAGTGGAGTCATTGATTTTGAAAACAAGGAGTTGGGAAGAAGAAAGGAAGAAGGTGTTTTTATATGACGAGGTATGATTAAATATACACCACTGAGATTTGACTTTTTACAAGTCAAGAATGATAAGTAATCCTTGGTTTGCTAGGTACCTTTACTCGCACTAATGGAAGAGTACAATATGTCGAGGCGTGAAAAAGAAGAAGAGAAACAACGACGTCAAAGGGTTAGTACTTAGTACGATCTTTTCTAACAAACAAGTGTGCATGGGTCCCTTTTTGTAAAAACTTATGTATGTTGGACCCTTATGTGCAAAACTAAATGATTTAAATGATACATAAATCTGATTTATTTTTGTAGGATAAAAAGATTGCTCAAAGTCAAGTAGTCGTTTTGCACGAGAGTGTGATGTGGACACGACCAGTCACGAGCTCTCATCGTGGCTTGGACCAAAGTATTGATGGCAACAAACGAAATTCCACAGGCATACAAGTAGAATCGAGCAACGAGAGATTATCTCATAAAAGTGCACCCTTTGTAAAGAATGAGAATGTATCTAAGAAACTTCAGCGTAGTCGTTTGGATCGCCGTTTTGGAGAAGATATGCCTTCAACTGTATCCTAATCTCCTTGACCATGCCTTACACAACCTTAAAGCATAACATTCATGTTTATTTGATGGAAATTTTTTTAATGATCTACATTTGTTTTATACTATTACTGTTAAATAATTGACTTATACATGTAAAAAGACTAGAACATTTGTAAATTGGCCAAAACTATATAGTAATTTGTGTGATATTCATAGATATCATTTATCGTAAAGGTTTTGGAATACTGTCACACCCCAAAACCTTGAATGGAGGAAACATTCTGGGGCGGAGAACGTCATGTACAGTATCACAACAATGAATAGTAGTAAACAAGCAACAACATCACCCATTGCATTAATAAAATAATTTCATACATGTGTGTTCTATCAAAGTTATAGATACCAAAAATATACATATCAAAATAAAAGATGAATCTTCAACGAACTCCATCTTCTCAAAAGCCTGGCACCTGTACCTGTCTAGTGGTGACCTGAGAATACAAGTTATTTTGAAAGCGAGTATCAGCTTAATGCTGGTGAGCTCATAAGTATATTAATGTATGAGTTTGTATGAAAACGTATGTAAAGTGTTCCGTAAGATGTTTTGTAAAATGTTTGAACTCTCCTAGAAAACCCTATGTTTCCTACTAACTGTAGCCTTCTACCAAGGCATCTAGTGTCTGTGCGTGTGTCTCTTGTTAGAGTGTGTGTTTTCCCAATTCTGGCTATCATTAACCAAAAATATAGTTACTACATTATCGTGCATCGTGTGAATATTCACGAAGTGAATGTAATGGGAAAATATTATCGTATCGTAGTATTTGTAATAAGTGACGACCGTGGTACTAACTACCTTATAACAAAAGGTGTTCCAAATAACATGTGATCGACCTATAGCCTGCTACCGACTCTAGTAAAACGCCGTAAGAAATGACATTTGGCACCCGTAGACCTGCAAGTCCCATTGTAGCGAGCATCAAGGTGTAGGATAGTCAATCCAATATAGATCTATACGAAAACTCATACGCTCCCCAACTAAGGAGATTCGGGATACAATAATGGTCATGGCAGGAAGTGCCATGACCCGCTCAATGGTTCACATAACTGCATAAATGTATATGCTAACTGAAAGTGTAATCTTTCTCTGTCTAGCCTGTGTGTACGAAATGTTCTGCGTGTGCTAGCTGTAATGTATGTCCTCTCTATCTAGCATGTATAGTGATGTACTGTGAGTACTACTCGAACTGACTCATGAATGAACTGACTCATTGTATGTTTCATTGTGCTAGTAATAGTATTTGTATCCTCCTATGCTACCCCTATGGTAACTTACTAGTGATGTAACTGGTACGTATGAACATGGAAGTATACCCTTGCTACCTAAGGGTACCGAATGAACTGGAAGATCCTTTATGACTATATATTCACACATGATATATAACTAATATTTAAATGACTTTTGGATGGGTACCCGATATCCCACCAGACCACATCTCAAGCGCGAAAAGGAAATAGGGTGGATAGCCTTACTAAGTCCTTTAAACATTCCTTATATAACTATACATACATAGACATGCAATTGATAATAAGTAAAACAGTAGTTTAAGCAAATGTATTTAATAAGTATAAGAACTTGTAAAACAGTTTGAAGTAAAACAGCTTGATAAACCATTTGAACAATAAGGAAATCACTAATTTTGTAGTTATTAATCACATGTGATTGATGTAATAACTATAAGCATTTGACTTGTATCCCCCCCCCCCATAAAAGCATTTAAAAACATTTAAACCATTGATTAAGGGGTATGAACTCACTTGAGGTGAGTGGATTGGATTGAAGTGTCGGATACGGTGCTAGGTGACAATTGAAGACTTGTACACACGCACGAGCCTAGTTATCATATAATGAACATATATATAACTAATTAGTCAAAGTGTAACTAATAAATTAAGTTGGGACACTCTAGAACATGAAAACACTTGGTTTCAAGTGTTAAACGTCATAAGGATCGCATCCAAGTGTTGGTAGGGCAAACTAGGGTGTTTGGAGTTCAAGGGTAAACTCCTTTGGAGTTTACGGTTTTGATGACCTTAATCCATGGAGTTTACGGCAGTAAACTCAAGGGTTTACGGTCGTAAACTCTACTCCTAGTAACCATGGGTTGTTTTCAGGTTCTACATGTCTTTTGAAGCATTTATACTTGGTGGTTTGGCCTTTGGAAGGGACTAGGGCAACAAAAACACTCCTTGGAGGAGTTTACGACCTCATGGCCATTTCCCTTTGGGTTTACTACTGTAAACCCTTATGGAAAAGGTTATTGCCATGTTTTCAAGTCCTTAACACAACTAGGAAATTGCCTAGGCTAGTCTTTAGGCCTAAGGAAGGATTTTGACCCATTTAAACATACTTTAGGGTGTTTACGGTTTTGGGAGCTCCCCAAACTGTAAACACCTAAAAATGGTGATCTTTGGTGATTTTCAAGGCTTATACACATCCATGAAAGGTTTAAACATGACAAGGAAAGCTTAAACATCAAACTAGAGATTAAATAAAGACTTAGGCACACTTTGGTGCCATCTTTGGTGTTTACGGCTCAAGAACCTTCTTGGACCGTGAAGACCCCAAGCCTTGTGTTCTTGGCATATTTCCTTGATGTTTACATGTAATACTAGTTAAAGAAGACTCAAGGATGGAAAAACTTACTATTAGGAGGCTTGATTTGAGCTAAAAGTCCAAGAACACTTAGTGTGTGTTCTTGGTGTTTTTGGAAATCTAAACAAAATACATAAATTATTGGATGAATAGATGCACAAACACTAGATTAAGCATTAAACCAACTTGAAATGGTTAGAACACTTACTAGTTTGAAGATCTAGAACAAAATCTAGGATGATAGTTGAAAGGATATTTTGGAGTTTACTCTTTTGGGATCTTAGGGAGTAAACACATAATAGCTAGTCTTGGGGAGTAAACTCATACATAGGTATGAGTTCACGGTTTTTAGGGGATTTTTCAACCCAAACGTAATAGTTTGGCCGCGAAATTCTAAGACACGTGGTGTTTGCGGTTTCTAAAAATCAAAACCCGAGACGGCACTTTCTTTCACCCGTTCGTTTAAAAATAATATTAAAATAATCAAACGAACATTAAATTTCTTAAAAATAAGAAATAATTACATTAACTTATGATAAGAAGGGGTTGACTTTTAGGATTTGACCAAATGGAAAATTCGGGTTGTCATCATCCCCCTGTTAAAGGGAATTTCGTCCCGAAATTAAAGTCTAAACAATAAAGTAGTTACAAATAACTAAGCGAAAAGATGAGGATATTTCAGTTTCATCTGATCATCACGCTCCCAAGTGAATTCCAGTCCTCGCTTAGCGTTCCAGCGAACCTTCACAATTGGGATACGGCTTTTTTTCGTCTGCTTGACCTCTCGGTCCATGATTTCTACTGGTTCCTCCACGAAGTTGAGGCTCTCGTTGATCTCGATCTCTTCGAGTGGAATAACAAGAGTCTCGTCAGACAGACACTTTTTCAAGTTCGATACGTGGAAGGTATAATGTACATTATTGAGTTCACGCGGCAAGTTAAGTTTGTAAGCCACTGGGCTGATTCTTGCGAGACTCTCGAAAGGCCCAATGTACCTTGGATTTATCTTTCCACGCTTTTCGAAGCGTATCAAGCCCTTCCAGGGTGAGACCTTCAATAGAACGCGGTCGCTCACCTGGAATCCAACGGTTTCCTACGTTTATCAGCGTAGCTTTTCTGTCGGTCTCTGGAGGCTTTCAATCGTTCACGGATCTGAACGATCTTCTCCGTCGTTTCCCGTATGATTTCCAAACCTGTGAGAGTGCTTTCAGTAACTCGTCCTCTAGCTAACTGGGTATCACCCACCTCAGCCCAGCACAGAGGGGATCTGCACTTTCGGCCATAGAGGGATTCGAATGGAGCAGCCTTTATGCTCGTGTGATAACTGTTGTTGTAGGAAAATTCAACAAGGGGTAAATGAGTATCACATGCTTTCCCACAGTCGATCACACAGGCTCGCAACATATCTTCCAAGGTTTGGATAGTTCTCTTACTTTGCCCGTTGGTCTGTGGATGATAGGTTGTACTCATGTCCAACCTAGTTCCTAAGGAACTTTGTAGTGATTGCCAGAACCTCGAAGTGAATCTACTATCTCTATCCGAGATAATGGATAAGGGAACATTGTGCAGTCTTACAATCTCCTTAATGTAAGTCCTTGTAAGCTTCTCCATCTTGTATGTTTCTTTGATCGACAGGAAGTGTGCAGACTTGGTCAGTCTATCGATGATGACCCATATGGAATCAAGTCCACCCGTCGTCTTGGGCAACTTGATTATGAAATCCATAGTTATTCGCTCCCACTTCCATTGCGATATCTCCGGCTGTTATAGAAGGCCGGAGGGTTTCTGGTATTCGACCTTTACCTTGGCGCAAGTAAGGCATTTACTCACGAAGGTAGCAATCTCTGCTTTCATGTTAGGCCACCAGTATAACATTTTGAGGTCCAGATACATCTTATCTGATCCCGGGTGCACGGAATAACGAGTGTTGTGTGCCTCGTTCATGACCACGTCTCTGAAACCTCCTAGGTTCGGGGTCCAGATCCGGTCCATGAAATAATAAGCTCCGCCATCCTTAACCTCCAAGTTCTTATCCATCCCTCTTAGGGATTCACCCGCCACATTTTCAGGCTTCAAAACATCAAGTTGAGCTGCCTTAATTTGGGTGGACAAGTGTGAATGGATAGTCATACTCAATGATTTGACTCTACGACCAGAATATTCTTTCCGACTTAGGGCGTCAGCTACTACATTGGCTTTACCTGGATGATAATGAATTTCGCATTCGTAGTCACTGAGTAGCTCGACCCACCGTCGTTGTCTCATGTTGAGTTCCTTCTGGTCGAAAATATGTTGCAGACTTTTGTGGTCTGTAAAGATAGTGCTCTTCGTACCGTAGAGGTAATGTCTCCAGATCTTCAGAGCAAACACAACTGCTCCTAGCTCAAGATCGTGGGTTGTGTAGTTGACCTCATGTGTCTTTAGATGTCTCGAGGCATAGGTGATGACCTTTCCCCGCTGCATCAGAACACATCTGAGCCCCTGATTCGATGCATCGCAATAGACTACGAAGTCTTCTATTCCCTCTGGAAGGGATAGTATTGGTGCGGTGCACAAGGCTCGTTTGAGCGTTTGGAACGCTCTCTCCTGCTTCTCTTCCCAGTCAAAGGCCACGCCTTTCTGGGTCAGTGTTGTAAGAGGCTTCGCTATGCGGGAGAAGTTCTGAATGAGCACACAAGATCATGATTTATTAAGTTAGAACTTAATAAGACACAATTTTACAATAAGTAAGTTGTCTTTGTGATGCAAAAATAGAAGGAAAAGAATGAGTATCTTACTTAGAACTTTTGAGTAAAGTAAAAGTCCAAGAGAAGGTTGAAAGTAGTGGGATCGGTGGTGCAAAAGAAGGGCAGCCCTTGACCCTTCTCTCACTTGAAAACAACCTATTTAGCGCAATTTTTGGGTCTTCGAAGGCAACATCACATGAGAAAGTATATGGGGTCTTTGGGGATGCTAAGATCGACGAAAGGGGGAAGGATAGGGCTGGAACGAAATTGAAATGAGGAGGGGAGGCAACTCTTCTTCTCCAAGATTTAATACAAAATGTTTTTTTTATAAAATTTAACATAGAAATATATTAAGTTTTAGCCAAAATAGTTATCATAAATGTGTAGTAGACATCAATACGATTTCCTTAGATATACAGAACACTTAAATCTAACTCCATATGAAGAAGTTATGATTGTTCGAAGTTTTGTGTTAAGCCCTATATGACAAAACGTGTCATAAAAAGTGAATCAAAGATATGTTGCTTATTAGCTTAAGTAATCCAAAAAAAGTCGTGATAGTTGTAAAAGCGAGAGCTTACATATAGAGAACATCCAAATTTGAGTTTGTATGAGGAAGTTATGATTTTTTGAAGTTTCATTTCAGCAGCGCATGACAAAGAAATCGAAATTAAATTTGGTTGATTGTTAGATAAAACAATCTAAACAAGAATGGAAGATCTCGTGAATACGAATTCATCGATATAGAGACAGTCGAGAGCAGAGTTCCTATGAAGGAGTTATGAATTTCCCATGGACTTTAATAACCTAATCTCTATAAAATATGAATTTAAAATAGAATGGGAATTAGCTATTGAGATCTAAAGGAAAGTTGTAGAGCTCTTCAAGAGGATTATATATATATATATATATATATATATATATATATATATATATATATATATATATATATATATATATATATAATGCTGAAACGAAGCTCACATGTGAAAGTTATGGTAATTCGAAGATTTTAGGGAAATGCTTATTATGATGATGTGGCACCACCGAGAGGCGCCATGAGGCTGAGGGAGCGTTGGGTCATCCACCGACCAACCGATACGGCACCACATAAGCATGACATGTAGCGCCACAAGATGATGGCATGTAGCATGTTATGTAATGAGGCGATGTAGACAAATGAGCAAGCGACACATGGCAAGAATCGGATGAGTAAACACCACGCATGAGCACTGTACACCTAGAAGAAGGCACAACGTGCCCCCTATATTCCTATAAATAACAGCTTAGCTCTCCTTTCTTCCTCACACCAACTCTCACATCTCTCTTTTGTTCTTTAAGCCCGACTTTTTACAGACTTTTGAGCATTTTAGAGGGGCTTTAAGATATTTAGGAGCCGACAAAGATGATCTTTCGGGTCGGAGTTCTACCCACACAAATTCCTAATTTTCGCTAGAAACTCTATAAGTTAAGTTGTGCTTACTAGGATTTTGGGGTAACTTATAATTATGTTTATAGATGTTAGTCGGAACCTATAAGTACTAGATTAGTCATTTATTCCAGTTAAATATTCTGATTGGTGTACTTACGGGAGAGGTGTCTAAATTGGGCAGGTTGGCTTGGTTGTTGGATTTCAGAAAGTTATATGCCGAAATGATCTTGCCTCCTAACTATACTGCCTAGTTGATCCTTATTTGAAATCCATGAAAGTGTATTTGTTATTAGTGAAGGATCTAACTTTTACCATATTGCCATAGATATTAATAAGTTATAACAATATGGGTTAATATTTAATAGATGCATTAGCTGCCAGTTGGACTTTCAGAAGGATAACTCTCAACCGTCCTAATAATTTGTCCATGTAAGTTTACTCACTATAATATATACTCCAGTATGTATCATATGTATGGTTATGACGGCTCACTTAGAGGAATTAATGTTATGAAGTTTACGGACGACCATTTTTTTTACAGTCAACGTCGGGTTGTATGGGAACATTCTCTTTACATGCTCTTACATTCTCTCTACATTATCTTTACCTTTTTAGTCAAATAAACAATAACATACATGCACTAATACAAGATCTAACACAAACACACTAAACAATTTTCAGAAAATATCAGATTTTCTGGTGGATTACAAAGTTATACAAATCATTTTCACAAACATGCTTATGAACTCACCAACATTTTTATGTTGACCGTTTTTCAAAATAATTTGTATTCTCAAGAAACCGTTGAAGTAGGATAAACGAAACAAACTAATGGATATGGTGTTATATTTTGTTTCATCATACTCTTACTATTTTGGCATGTAATATTCATATACAATACTCGATGTAAACAATAAATGTTGTTATATTACATGTGTGATGATGATGATGTTATGTTTCAATTATATTCAATGTAATGATATTTCAAATGAAGTCACGTACAAGCCCCTGGATGTTTCCGCCGTCTGGTTCGGGGGTGTGACACCTCTCCACACGGGGCGTAGATTAATAAACACATGTGGGGTTAACTACCCTACACAAGGCGTAGGTTTGCTAAGTTCAAACCTAATTGAGGGGTTGTGAACCCTATTTAAAGGCTTTAATCTCTTTAGAACCCCCCCCCCCCCTCATTCTCTGCCTCTACCCTTTCCTTCTCTAACTTCGAAACCCTAGCCTTTGGTGTGATCCTTGAAGCTTTGAAGTGATATTTTTGTGTGTTTTTTGGTGAAGAATGAGAACTTGGAAGGTGTGCTTGGAATCCATAACTTGTAGATACAGACTATACTCTTCTTCAATATCCTCTAGAAGGTATAAAGTTTAAAACCTTGCTGATCCTTTTGTTAGATCTATCTGGTTGTGATTTTTTTATGAGTTTTTTGTCCCTTAATCTTAGATCTAGGGAGTTTGAGAACCTCCAGACCTCATGAGGAGTGTCTCTTATCATTACTAAGCTTAGTAAGCCATAAAATGGGATCTTGGTCACTCTTATTCTACCATGCTTGATCTTTGATCTTTTGGGTCATGTTTAAGTGTTAGGGTTTGGTTTTGTACACTTTGTAGCCATGCAAATGCATAAAGGCTGTGAATTATTTCATTTAAGACGTCCATTGGGTTCAGATATGAGATTTGGACGTTTGGTATTAAGGTATTAAGGGTTAACATAAAAGTTGGCTAACAACATAATTACACAGGGCACAATCTTATCTACGCAGTGCGTATCATGTTTTGACTTCGTTTTTTCCATCAGAATACTCTATGCAGCATGTAGAGAATAGGTACTCATGGCGTAACCCTAGAAGACCTTCTTTTCGTCAAAATGGATGTTAGTTCAAGAGGGGTGGGTCCTAGCTATGGAAGGGTAAAATGGTATTTTACCCAAGTATGTCAATCAGAACCAAGACTTGTGATTGGGGTTGTTAACTAATTCTAATTAGGGTTTATGATGTGTTATTCAGTGTGGGGAGTTTCAGTCTAGGCAGCTTGGGTGTGTGATTCGTTTGTTTGACATCAGATTGAGATGAGTCTTCTTACTGTACTCATGGGTCGAAGGCACCAATGTCGCCCTATTGGATTGTGCCAGTTGTCTTTGTGACTCTTGTACGTTTATGTTGGGTTGGGTAGGGCCCATTATCATGTATGTTGGGCTAGGCTCATTATTATGTTGGGATAGTCCCATTTATGTGTGTTGGGCTGGGCCCATTTAGTTATGTGTTAAGATGGGCCCATTTATATGGTATGTTGTAATTTGGGGAACTTACTAAGCTTCATGCTTATGGTTTTGTGGTTTAACATTTTTAGGTACTTTTGGTTCGAAAGGGAAGGGCCCGACATGATTACATCACATCCACTAGAGACTCCACATGTGTGAGTTGACGATACTTCGATGTTCCTTTTGAAACATTGATTCACACTGATGATCCTTTATGATATATATGTATTGAATGTTTTCCTAATTAAAATATAAAAGAGTTTCTCTGAGTTTTGGGACGTTACAAAAAACCCTTTAATAATGGAGTTTGAAGGGTGAGGATTTCATCTTGAAGTGATCCAAAGGCCATAAATGGAAGATCTGTTTTTAGTGCACTCCATTAGTATATATCTTATACTATATTATAAATCATATTAGTCATATATTGGATTTTAAGAGGTACAATATACAAAGTTTTTGTACAATATAAATATATGGTCTAAACATAAATATTTTATTTAAAAGTCGTAATTTTTTATTACATAGTAATTAATAATAAAGTATAATAATTATTTCTCTGTAAGAAAACTATTATCTAAAAACTATTTATCGTCAACGCTTTTTGCAGAGAGCACTTTTAGTGTGTGTGTGTGTCTATATATATATATATATATATATATATATATATATATATATATATATATATATATATATATATATAAAGTTATATAATAAATCATATTAGTCATATCTTGAATTTTAAGAGACACAAGATACATTTTTTTTTTATACAAATCAATTATGCAAAAATATATCATTAATATTAATATTTGCCAAATGTTTGAAAACATAAATTATTGAAGGTTATTTAGAAATTTAATTTAAAGAAAAATGACAATTTTAAAATATTAAATTCATGTATATAAATTATTTCTAAAACTAGACATCGATATATTATATAATTTACATTAAATGTATAAACATGCAATATAAATATAAAGTCTAAACATAAATGTATTTTTTAAAAGTGGTAATTGTTTTATTACATAATAACTAATAATAAATTCCGATAATTATTTCATCGTAAGAAAACTATTCATCAAAAACTATTTTAATGCCGCCGTTTTGCGCATACACATTTGTAATATATATATATATATATATATATATATATATATATATATATATATATATATATAATAATAATAATAATAATAATAATAATAATAATAATAATAAGGGAAATTGACTTATCAAGATAATTATCTTTTCGTTGTGTTCACATCTGGGTATTTTTTTTAATAAAAATTTAGGTAACAATTTTTTGGAATTGTTAACATATAACTATTATGACCGAATATAACAATTTACAGTTGGTCATAATGGTCATATGTGAATATTTTCAACAACTTCGTTACCTACATGTGTACAAAAAAAAGATATCCATATGAATAAAAAGAAAATGTAATTACCCTGATATTTAAATTTCTCTTCGTTTTTATTTTAATTTCTAATTTTCATTTGGTATAAAATTTAACCAAAACGATAAATATTTTTAAAACCACACCATTTTGGTAAATATGTTTTTAAAATACACTACTTTCATTAAAAAAAAACTCCAGATTTGACATTGTAAGATCCATAAAAATCATGTCAAATTTAAACTTTTAAAAACATTTAGAAACCAATAGTTATTACAAATTTGTTTTCAAAACAGTTCTATATCAAAGTATCCCAGAAACATAGTCATAAAATGTGAGGAGCTGTACGATCACGCCTTTGTCTTCCTGTGATCATCTGAGGTACCTGAAACCAATACTAAAACTGTAATCCCAAAGCTTAGTGAGTTTCTCTAAAATACCGATACACAACAAATAACACATATACAAATAACAACATGTAATGGGTCCACAACTTACAGACTCGATTACCCCTGGGCTCGTAGTGTGAGTCTGGTTTGCCTTCCGGGCCCACAACTCACATCTGACTTGTCACTGAGCCCACAGTACAAGTCTGATATGCCTTGCCCGACCCTCAACTCGTATCTGGAATGCTCCTGAACCCAAAGTACGAGTATGACATGCCCTGCCCGGCCTTCAACTCGTATCTGGAATGCTATTGAGTCCTCAGTATGAGTCTGGCATGCCCTGCCCGACCCTCAACTCGTATCTGAAATGCTCTTGAGTCCTCAGTATGAGTTTGGCATGCCTTGCTCGACCCTCAGTTCATATCTGGAATACTCTAGGGTTTGTTGGCTACCGCACGGAGCAGTACAACCTCAATCCATCCCACATAACATGTCGACATATAACATAACTAATACGCATACATATAATCAAATAGTAACACAAGTAGTCCTATAGATCTACCAAACTGGCATAACAATTAGCATGCATAACTAATTCATACTCAACATAACACCAACTACTAGGGTATCAGATCCAATGAGCCAGAATTGGTGCCTTCGCCCCCTTAGTATAGTAACGATAACTCACCTCACAAATGTGGTACTGAAGTGATAAGCTCAAACTCTCGAATCACAACCACGAACTCCACCACCTATGTTTTCCATAAGACCATTTCCATAAATTTCCAATTTACTAAAATACACCCAGAAGTCAAACTAGTCATTCCTTGGTCAAAGTCAAGGTCAACGGTCAAGGTCAACAATCCATGTTGACCCAATTCGTCGAGTATAGGTCACTGACTCGTCGATTCCTTCAAGAACTCGAAGAATTGTGAAGATCCTAGTTGACTCGCTGAGTTCCCATGCAACTCGTCGAGTTCATGCGTGTCCAATTGTCGGGAAAACCCTAACTGACTCGTCGAGTCATCTCACTGACTCATCGAGTTCATGCAGAAACCCTCAAGGCTAATCTTCATCAGACTCTCCGAGTTGGGCATGAAACTCGTCGAGTCACTTCGGTATTTTCTCCATTCAGATGTTTATAAGCCACCCCAAAGCTCCATATTGCAGATCTGAGTTCCTAGGGCATACTTCCTACGTAACGTTGCAAACTTTACGTACATGCAAGGTGCTAAGGGACAAAATCAATCTAAAGAAGAGGTTCTAAGTGAGGAAAAAGCATTATCTTGCTAAATGATGAAGCTTTATGACAATAAGGACCAAGATGAGCCTAGATTTGAAGTTGCAACTTTAGATCATGCCCAATACCCGAAATGAATCACCAACATGCTAAAATTGCCCTAATCTCAAACATGAAGAGATCTAGTTAGAAGGAAGTTCAAGGTAACAACTTGTTACCTTCAAGTGATGCTAAAATGAAGTAGAATTTAGATCCACAACTTTTCCTTGCTCCAGTCTCCTTGGTCTCCAAGATCCTCTTACCAAGATCTTACTTCCAAGCTTAATAACACACAAATATGGAAAGTAATGGAGATTTAGGGTTTTTGAGCTCAAAGGGGGTTGTAAGGGAGGCTAATGACCCTTTAAATAGGGTGCAGAACCCTGGAAATTAGGGTTTCATCCTCCAGCTACAACTCGTCGAGTCGTGTCCTCCAACTCGTCGAGTTGGTCACTTAAAACATGCGGCCAAATCCGTTCCTACTCGATGAGTCAGGACATCCAACTTGTCGAGTAGACCTTTCAAAATGGAAATATAAGACTATAAAGTTTATACCCGAGAGTCGGGGTGTTACAGACAGGGAAAAAAACACATCATCATTTTATAGAAATTTAGTGTTTAAGATATTATATATAAATATTGAAATTTACTAGAGACTAAAAGTACTAGAAATGGAGACCAATAACATAAAGAAGAACAAAAACTGCAAAAAAATTTACATCATGTATTACAAGAATTTAAAATACAAAAAAATGAAATAGTTTCTATCTACATGGATACTAGTGCTCTTGGTTTATATATATATATATATATATATATATATATATATATATATATATACATACATACATACATACATACATACATACATACATACATACACACATAACTATATATTATGCTACCAAAAACGGATCTCAACATGTCGTGGCCAATTTAAATGTTCATAAATGGTCATCAATATTTTTTAAAGAAATTTAACTAAATTTGTTAATATTGCAAACGTTATGATCGTCCGCCTTAATAAAAATGGAAATTGATTTAACAGAGCAATTACCTTTTTGTTTTATTCATATGACACATCTAGGTAACGAACTTGTTGAAAGTGTTCACATATAACCATTATGACCGACTATAACTTGTTATAGCCGGTCATAATGGTCATATATGAACATTTACAACAAGTTCATTACCTAGATGTGTACAAGAAAAAGTTACCCAAATGTGAACAATGCGAAAAGATAATTTGTTGGATTAGTGTCTAAGTCCATAACTATTTTGGTATGTACTTGACCCGATGGTGCATGGTCCTTTTGGGTTGCCTTCACCAAAGCAACTTGATAGGATGAATTATGGAGAGAAAGGATGAAATATGATTTATTAATATATTATGAGAATAATATATTAAAGGAGAAATCATATTGTTTAATTAATATTAGTCAAGAATTAATAAGAATTAAGTTTGTGGCTAAAAGACATTAATTAAACTTAAGGGACTAAAACTATCAATTATATGATAGTTGAATATTGAGCTAATGAACTCCATATTAGAGGGGTGGACGAATTCTATGGGGAAACCCATTAGAAATCGCCCTAGGCCTCTAAGGAGGGAGTCCATGGGTTGCTTAAGGCCTAAGCATCCAAATTAAGGTTTCCTTGTTAAATAACCCTAATAGCCTCACTATTTAAGGACCCCTTGGGCACCAAAAACGTAGGCAACTAAATCCTTAGGGTTTCTACACGGTTTTGGGTGTCTCCTCTCTCCTTATTGTTCATCCTCTTGCTCTTGGTGTTTGTGAGCCATTAGAGGAGTGGCATTTGTGACTCTAAGCTTTCTAAAGTCATTACAAGGAGGATTTGAGATTGTTATTGCTACATAACAATCAAGGTAATATCTTAAACCCATTATTATGTTAATATTGATTATCATATGCTAGATCTAGGGTTTAAAGTCTTGGATGAATTGCATGTACAATAGAGAAACCTAGATCCAAGCATTAGGGTTTATATGAGCACATAGGATATTCTTATGGCAAAAACCCATCAGTGGTATCAGAGCCTTGATTAGTTTCTATTGTATTGATGCCTTGTTTGTTTGTTCAAGCTGTAAAATTGGTTTTTGCCCCCCTGTCTGATGAACTCGGCGAGTCCATAGAGGAACTCGGCGAGTTCGAGCGTCAGAAGGAGGTTGTTTCGGGATTTTTGCCTATTTTGACTTAGGATAACTGCCATAATTGTTAAAATTAATAAAATTCGAATTTTGTTGATTATCTTTGTCAAAATAAAAGATTTTGGTCATCTAATTAGATAATTGTTGTGTTATTTGATAAATGTTAAATTATTTGGATTATTTGATCATTATCTTGCTTGAAATTGTATTAGGTAATAATTAGATAATCACCAATTAATTGTTTAATTGCCTTATTTGTATTTTGATCTAAAAGTTTTGAAAGGTTTCAAAATTTGCCCTCAAATTTTGGAATTTGAAATTTTGATTAAAAGGTTTGATTTTGAAATATTTAAATTCTTAACCCTAATGATTTGAAATTCTTCAAAACTTGCCCTCAAGTTTTGGAATTTAAAAGTTGATTAAAAGTTTAATTTAGAAATGTTAAATTCTAAAACCCTAGTATAGTTTTGAAAAGTTCAAATCACACCCTTATGGTTTTATTAATTAATTAAGGTGTATAATTAAAGGAGATTTAATAAATCCATAAAGTTTAGGTTTACAATTTAATTGAATTTAAAGTATAATTATTAAATTAGACAACCTAGTATTTTAAAAGTGTAAAATACACCATATACTATATATAACATTAAAAGTCTAACATTATATATATATGTATGAGTAAAAGTCAGTCTTACCGTTAGTAGGCCTCATTCACGAAGATGGTCTATAAGGGGTGTGTAAGGAAATTGCCTATAAAATGGCGATTGAATGGGTATCCACTCTTACCCACCACACTCTTGACTAGTGGAGGGTCGTTAGCTGAACGGGTAGGATAGGACAGAAACCTTCCATTATAAGTATAATGAAGTATAAAAGTAACTAAATGTTTTCATAAAATTCTCAATCTTAGTTACTTTAGGCAAAAGTGAATTGATGCAATTCCATGAAATTAAACTTTGTACCCTTGAAAAGACGTTAGTGGAGCGTGTGTGGTTAACCGGCACACTAAATGGTTCTAAGCAAAGGTAGCGAAGGGTGACTCAATGTTTGTCATAGTTCGGTGGAGCGTGTGTGGTTAACTGGAACATCGAATAGGAGACTGTAACATGTGGGGGCACCATGTAGATTTGCATGGTTATTCACATCCGCTTTGTGATCCTCGGCATCTCAGTCACAAACTAGAGGGGCATATCGAGATTTAAACATGTCATTGAAAAGTTCAATGAATCTCAAAGGATCTAGGAGTTTTCAATACATTTAAAACTTAATCTGTTTTTCATTTTTCATGGTGGAAAATTAGTGAATCGTCATTCACTTACCTTCAAATGTTCTGCAATTTGGGTTACGAAATCCCTCTCCTGAGTTGTGGAATATTTTGTTGGGTCCTAGCCTTAGTATATCATTTGGGTGTTTTACTAAGGACTCAATAAATCAACTAACTTGAATTCGTTTTCTCCCGTTTTGTAGATGTTAAGGTATGACAATCATGGTCTTCCTAAATTTCAAGGAAAAGGTGTCCCTGCTGAAAATAAGCTATTCTGCTATTCAAGTAAAGAATCAAAGTGGACTAGTTTGATTTCACTTCCTCCTCCTCCTCCCGTTGTTCTCCCTAACCCACAAGATCGAAGAATTGAAAGGTTCAATGTCACTAAAGCCCTATTAGGAATGAAACATGAAGGTGGTAAGCCCGTGTGTGCCCACGTTCTAGGAATGAAATCACACATCGATAGATTAGTTATGTTGGGTGCGTCATTCCCTGATAAGTTGGCTGTAGAATGGGTTCTGCAGTCACTCCCTGAATCATATAATGAGTTCAAAAGAAAGTATTATATGATGGATCATGACGCAAACCTCATTGACCTAACTTACATGCTCATTGCTGCTGAATCAGAAATGATTTGGCAAAGCAATGGAGCATATTTGTTGGGAAAGTCAACCAACCATGCTTCCGAGGACGTTCTAGGAGAACCGACCTGCGTTTGCTGCCAAGTGAAAGGGCGTTGGATACAAGTCTGCCCTAAGATCCTGAAGAATCCAGAAGATGGGAGAGTCAAAGAGCATGGATGTGCTTCAGGTAAATTCCACTATCTAACTCCATTAAGTTCCTATTCATTGATTCTTAATACATAATGTGATAAGATTGCAATTGAATGTTTTGCAGGATCAGTGAAAAGAGAGGAAGCCTGATGGAAAATCAAGATGAGTCTGATCATGAAAAGATGGATCTCGATCACATGGATTCGAAGATTAGATTTTGAGCTTAGAAAGTTATGATAGAGTTGTTAGGAATATTTGATTACATAGTTTTTCAGTTGATTTTGCATTGTAAGGACAAATGTTTTCCGCTGCTTTTATGAATAAAATAAATTTTGTTTGACGTATTTATTTATCTATTTATTTCCTTGCGATGAAATCGTTATGAAAAAATTGATGTTTGCATATTTATACAACGAATGGATGTGATTCTTAATTATGTTATTTGTGGAAAGGTCAATAATTTACCAAATAGGGAAAGTTTCTCATCGCCAAAGTTTCAATTGGATAGAGACTTGGAATCATACGACAAGTATTGCATGATGAAGGAGAAGTTTCATATTTGAAAATTAGACTAATTTGTTGACAAAGTGTCAAGTGAAGGACTAGGAGATCGAGTACACAAGGTTATGTGTTGATCAAGTCCACCACAAGAGTAACAAAGGTATTCTTCATGATTTACTAAGGTTAAGTAAATATGATTACACTTATGAGATTAAGTGTAATTCTTAGTTGATTGAAAAAGTTTAAATCAATAGCAGAATGAATAAGAAGAATCAAGTAGGCAGTAGGATAAAAATTTCTCTATTCTAAGAAGAAGGGAGAGTACCTTTTATTATGTTTTATGATAGATCTTAATGATTAAGAACCATATCTCAATTGATCCTCTAAGTGGGTGTTTGTGCAATTGTATGTCTAAGAAGAGGAATCGAGGATTGAAGAAATGGTTAAATCAAGAAGTCAATCATACTTCGTTCGAAAACCAAATCTTAGAGTTAAGATTGTGACATTGAGTGATAAGTATTAGGAAGGTTGATAACATTCATCAGATGTGGAAAGTTGTGATGTCTTGGATAAGACAAAGACCAACTAGGACCAATTTTATGAAGTGTTTTGTCTTGATAATAGCTACACTAACTCTTGAATATTCGTTTGTCAAGAAATGTTCATTGACAAAAGAATCTTATATGTCAAGGAGTCAGTGGGAGTCTTAATGATCTCTAAAAGTTTCAAGAACTAATTAAGAATAAACCTTATCGATCATCACTAGCACACGACTTGAGGTTTACAACCTATCGTGTTGACACTATCTTGTTTCTGTGCCGTTCCAATTGAGTTAATTATGCATGTGAGTTCTATGAATTCTCATTTGAACGCATAAAAGGCAAGCACCTTGATCAATGAAAAGTACATCGATAAGAAACGGTGAGCTGCTTAACTACTTGAAAGACATGGTGGGCAGCTGTGTTACCATAAGGCAAGAGATCAAGATTAAGAAAGTTCGGTCCATAAGAGTTTGGATTTGTCGCAAACTTTGGTTTTGACAATTCGCATGGATAGGAACACATACACCGTTAAAATCTAAGTGTCATAAGATTTCCTCCTTCATGAAGATGGATGTGAGGAAATGCTTTCACTAAGAGAGATTTTAAGAAGATAGCGATTGTAAAATTGTATTCTCAAATTTGATTATGGTTATGGTATCCCTTTCCATAATTCGAATTGTGAGATTTGGCAATTAGTCTGAATTGTTTAAGAAACACATATGAGCTATCTTGGATAAAGGTGTATGAGATTATGAGGCTTAGATAAAAGATTATCAAAGCATTAAGTATTAGAAATATGAACTTAAGAAATTCAATAGGTATTGTTTTTCTGGAAGTTAAGATGTTTCTGAATACATGTCAAAGCTAGTGGGAGCATAAGAGTTATGATTATTTGATAATAATCATCATGATAGTGGGAGCATAAATGTTGTGCATTTATGATTATTAAAACAAGTATTGCAAGTTAGCAATATTAATTATAGAAAACAAGAGTTATCCTTTGCAAAGTCGTAAGAGTTGAATAGTTGTTTTGCTATAATTAAGGGAGAGAATATTATGCTTCATTTCAAATCTAAAGGCTTAGGTTGTGGAATGTTAATAAATTTAGTCAAGGATACATAGTGTGTTCTTAAATTTTGATTATGATTACGGTATCCATCTTCATAGTTCGAATTGTAAGAACGAGACACATAAAATATTATGGCAAAGTATCATATCTTTATGTAAGAGATTATGCATCGTGTCCCATACGCTTCGGGTATAGGATTGATTGCTAGTGATATTATATTTGACCATTCTAAAATTTTCCAAATGTCTAGCGCATTTAGAGGGAAAAAGGACTAGAATCGGTTTTGACTAAGATAATTAAACAACTATCAAAGGATGATCCAAAGCTTGCTAAGGATTGGTCGCTTGTGAGTAGTTGGAAGTATGATATTGGATGGAGCATATCGACATTATTATGAATAGATAAGATTCTGTTAAGAATGAGTTGTCATATGGTAAGTATGGAAAAGTTTCCATATTGGGAGTTAGATATTGAGAATCTATGTCTAGATTAGAAGCTTTTATGCAAAAGGATGTTCAAAGGAATGTACTTTAAATGAGAGACATCATATCTATGGAATTGTCTTGTAACAATTTCCGATGGAGAGCTTTGTAATTCATTGGTAATAGTCATTTTGACCTTAGTGCAGTGACATTACAAAAAGGATCATTGCATAAAATGTTAGAATCTAACACATACTATAAGTGGCAAGAATTTGGTATTCTTTCACTTGTGAAAAAGGATTAGGAGTTGTGAAATGAGTATGATAGGAAATGTGTTCATTTGATCTATTTCACAAAGTAAGGACTGTAGGTAAACATTGTGTGCATGCTGAGAGCATGGGACAAGTGTAGTAATAATTCAAGTAAGAAGTTGATTACCCGAAACAACAAATAATGAGTAATCAATATGGTGATTAAATAATATGTTTTATTTATACCCAGAGTTTGGGGCCATATGGGATTAGTATTATTCTTGTGTTTCACTTTGCATGTTTTGACTTCCTAAATAATTTAATTTGTTCAGAACAGTCTAATTATTCGAACGGACCACAGTCATTCATATTTTGGAAGTAGGTATGAATGAAGACTATCGTGAATTGTTGTGTGGATTGTATAAAGTGTATTAGACATAAGCAATTGTTTGCTGCAACGTTCATGAGTGCTTATGAATATGATTTGAGCATTGGATTAAACCCACGCTCACTTGGATTACTTCATGAATTTTATCACAAGTGATTGGTGAGACGATAACATCTTATATTCTTGAAAACGAGATGTGTGAGTTGTATCTTGCGAGTCGGTTGCACATTGATAATATGTAAACGCACCAGTAACTTGGTGTTATAAAACATATTGTTGTGTGTAATTCTGTAAGTAAGTGCAAGCGAGCATTGAGTTAAAGTTTATCCGTTCCTTTTATCCAAAGTAGGATGAAAACGATATCTTTGGGCCCCTCGATGATTTAGTGGTGGCACCTAAGTGCTTGGCCAAGCCGGGACTAAATTGATGTGTTCAATTGTAGTCTGTTGTCAATCATCATAAATCAGAAGTCGGGAAATAGTATAGAGAGAATGATTAAGTTCATGTCTCATATCTATACGATATCTAGAATGGAGTAATATATGATCCCTTATCTAAAGGACACGCGTATCTGATAAGATCAGAGTTGACAGCGGCTTTGGAAAGCTACGATTGCAGATCGGGATCTGAAGTCATACGCAAAATAGTTATTAGACTTATCCAAGTGGGAGACTGTTGGATTAGTGTCTAAGTCCATAACTATTTTGGTGTGTACTTGACCCGATGGTGCATGGTCCTTTTGGGTTGCCTTCACAAAAGCAACTTGATAGGATGAATTATGGAGAGAAAGGATTAAATATGATTTATTAATATATTATGAGAATAATATATTAAAGGAGAAATTATATTGTTTAATTAATATTAGTCAAGAATTAATAAGAATTAAGTTTGTGGCTAAAAGACATTAATTAAACTTAAGGGACTAAAACTGTCAATTGTATGATAGTTGAATATTGCGCTAATGAACTCCATATTAGAGGGGTGGACGAATTCTATGAGGAAACCCATTAGAAATCGTCCTAGGCCTCTAAGGAGGGAGTCCATGGGTTGCTTAGGGCCTAAGCATCCAAATTAAGGTTTCCTTGTTAGATAACCCTAATATCCTCACTATTTAAGGACCCCTTGGGCACCAAAAACATGGGCAACTGAATCCTTAGGGTTTCTACACAGTTTTGGGTGTCTCCTCTCTCATTATTCTTCATCCTCTTGCTCTTGGTGTTTGTGAGCCATTAGAGGAGTGACATTTGTGACTCTAAGCTTTCTAAAGTCATTACAAGGAGGATTTGAGATTGTTATTGCTACATAACAATCAAGGTAATATCTTAAACCCATTATTATGTCAATATTGATTATCATATGCTAGATCTAGGGTTTAAAGTCTTGGATGAATTGCATGTACAATAGAGAAACCTAGATCCAAGCATTAGGGTTTGTATGAGCACATATGATGTTCTTATGGCTAAAACCCATCATTATTATCCTGATAAGTCAATTTGTCTAAAAGGAAGCTTTAAAGGAAAAACTAACAAGAACATGGACAAAGACTTAAAAGGGTAATATACTTTTTGATTTTTACACATTCGGTCACTAAGTTTTTTTCGTCCACATTTGCCCCTTCAACATGTTTAACTGTACTCATTCAGTCCTTATGTCCGACTACTCCAAGTAAGCCAGAAAAATCTCTTAATATGGTAATATATTTCTCACTTTGTACACATTTAGTCATTAATATTTTTATACATTTATTCCTTAATATATTTTTTCAAACTAAGTTCTTGTTGTTTTTATACACTTTCAGTACTTATGAACCTATTCTCTAGGTTTTTCTATCATGGCATCCTACATAGAACGATCATTAATGAGGTGTTCGAGGTTGTTCATGCTTATGGTTACTACTACAGCTTCGATTGCTTGGTGCTTAGGTCTTGTGTTCTGAATGTCTTAACTTCTTCATACCATCATAGATTTTAACGATCTTTATATTAACACAGTCGTATTTGAGCTAACTACAATTTTTTTTTTTTTTTTAAGATTACTCTCATTAAAAAGTAATATATTTTTTACTTACGATTTTATAAAAAAACATGCATACATATATTCATAAATAACATATGCATATAAAGACCGTAAGTAAAAATATATTACTTTTTAATGGAGGTAATCCAAACGAAAGTTGTAGTAGACTTAAACACGTACGCGTGAACATAAAGATCGTTAAAATTTAAGATTATATGAAGAAGTTGCGATGTTCAGAATACAATACCTAAGAAAAAAATAAGACATAAGCAATCAAGAAGTTGAGATCGAGATGGCCATAAACATCAACAACCCGAACACCTCATTAATGATTGTCCAATGTAGGATGCTATGAGAATAACCTAAAGAAACTGATCATACGTACTGAATGCATACAAAAACAACAAGGATTTATTTTGCAACAAAAAAAACTATTAATGACTAAATATAACACCCCTCGCATGGGCCTATTTGAATTAGTTTTAATAAAATCTTTCAAAATAATTTTATAGTTTTAGTTTAAAGGAAACGATTTCCAAAGTTTAATTCAAATACTTCACAAAGTTCAAACGTGGATAATGGTCTCAATTAAAAAGTTCCAAAATATTTAATGGTTAATTCAACAATTCATTTGAGAGTGCTACAACAGATATCAAGACAAGGTTTTAAGAGAATAATACAAACCAAAGGTCTTCTAAATAGGGATGAGATTTAGAACCGGAAAATCAGACCGAAACCGGAATCGGAACCGTTAGAACCGGAATATATAGAACCGGTTCCAGTTCCGGGTTCAAAAATTGGCTTTATCCGGGTTCCGGGTAATCCGGGTTTGGGTCCACCGGGTCTGAGTAAACCGGGTCTAAAAACCGGAATCTGTTTTTGGAACCGTAACCACTTTTAGGGCCGGAACCGGTTTTTTGTGAAACGTTTAGAATATGTATATCTCATTCGTTTCAACTCCGATTGACATACGGTTTTTTCCAACATGTAGTTTAGAGTTTGTACATGATTTTAGACTATAAATTTTCCATTTTAGTTTTATATTCATTGACTTACAGTCCCCCAAAGTCGATATATCAAAGCTGGAAGTTTTTAATTTTTCAGTTTTTTTTGTATTCGGTGAAAGTTTAAAACATGCATATCTAATTCGTTTGAAGTCGGATTGACATGTGGTTTTTTCCAACTTGTAGTTTACAGTTTATACATGATTTTAGACTATAATTTTGTCATTTTTGGTTTAACATTCAATGATTTACAGTCCTCCGAAGTCGGATATATCAAAACTGAAAATTTTCAACTTTTCAGCTATTTGTTTTTGTACTTTGTATTATGTGAAAATGTTAAGACATGCATATCACATTCGTTTAAAGTCAGATTGACGTGAGATTTTTCCAGAGTGTATTTTAGAATTTGTACATGATTTTTTACTATAATTTTGTTAATTTTGGTTCATATCCAATGAGTTACAATCCCCCAAAGTCGGGATATCAATATAAAAATTTTCAAAGTTCAACCCACTAAGTAGTAAGTAATTTTCAAAAAATTTCGGTAATTCCGGGTTTTCTGGTTCTAAACTCACTTTATCCGGTTCCAGCCTACCCACTTTGATGTTTCTGAGTTTTCCGGTTCTAGACCCACTTTACCTGGAATCGAACTGGAATCAATTCCTATATACCAGTCCGATTTCCAGTTCTACAAATTCCCGTTAACCGGTTTCGGGTTTTCCGGGTTCGGGTTCATCCGGTCCGGGTTTGGACCTACTTTCATCCCTACTTCTAAATATCTAAAGCTTAAAAGTCTCTTAAGCTTCCGATAATATCTACTTACAACCAACATTTGATCAACAAGTGGGTTAGGCTATGGGGAGCCTAGTGAGTACGATCCCAGAGTTAGACATTATGGATGGTGTGTGAATGAACATTGTGGTTCACACACCAATGTACAAACATGTACCATCTCAAATCAATACCAAAATTCAGCTTGGGGGTAAAATATTATAACAGTCAAAGTACATTGCCATTTACGAAGAATCCCAAAAAAACTTCACAATTGAAAAACCAATATGAAGGAGATGTACCTTAAGTAAAAGCTTCTCAATAATCAAAATCCAAACAAGATCATATAGAACAAAATAATACTCATACGAGTTATAAAACACTCGGATACAATAATCAATCAATAAACAAGTCTATAAACCTTTATATATATATATATATATATATATATATATATATATATATATATATATATATATATATATGGGAAAATCAATAGAAAATACATAAAGGTTTGGAAACCCTGAAACCTAGAAAATCAATAGTAATACGTAGAAAAAAATACATTAACATATCTATTTTTTCGATTTTATTGGACTAAAAATCATAGGTGTTAGAACAAATTCACTAAAAAAACTTGATTTTTTTATTAAAAAATAATATATATATATATATATATATATATATATATATATATATATATTATTTTAATTTTTTTCCAGCGATTTTATAAAAAAAGTAACGATCTTTATCTTTGTCAATCTCAAAGTACAACTCACAACAATCGTCAGATGCAAAGTACTCATGACAGACAGCCGACTTCGGTACTCACATCCGACATAAAATCAATGATGGTTGGGCGCGAAGAACGCATGACTGGCAAAATTTCCAAGCCGTGCTTACACCCACAACAAACTAAGCACTAAGGGACATCCAAACTAGGCCACATGAGGGGTAGCAATCATCTACTCATGCACATGAGGATCATCTAGAAATCTACTCACAACAAACAACAAGCAACAACTGTCCAGTTAGGTACCTAGGACCACAAAGTCACACCTATCCTAGCATAATTTGCATGTATGCAACAAGTAGGATGCCAAAAATCTATTTTCTTAAAATAAACATTTTAGCTTTATATCAATCAAAAGAATTTCTGAAAATAATATTTCATGAATGCATAAATAATCCCCATACGGGCAGCTAGAAGTCAAATATGTGTTAAACAATTTCTAAAACACCAAAATCAACAATAGGGATGTGTACTCCTGATATTTCACAATAAAAACCAAAAGGGAAATTGTACCCATAATACTAAATAATAAGGTTACCCCCACAAGTAAATCAATTTCTTAAAACATGTCCTTAATTTAAAAAAGCATCCCCAAATAATACACCAACATAAAAAGAAAATGAAACATACATTTTCAAATAATATACATACATATAGCATAACACGAAAGGGGAAAATACTAGTAAGATACTCATTTAGGGACAAATGTTCCAAGGTAAGTGTACTCACCTTAAGTCCTAAGCTTGCAACACCAAGCTCCCCCTTCACTTGAACTATGTCACTTCAAGCTCCAAACTTCCCAAATTAATCATATAATATAATTACAAGGTGTCAAATAACCAAAACACCCTTCTATTGGTTAACTTACTTTTCTAATCTCAAATCTAAAAATGATATAAGGTGAATTTAGGATGCAAAAGGAACCAAATGAGTGATATATAATCAACAAAAAAGACACAATCATAAAATGGAACAAACAAGATTTTCAGCTTTATTTCTCATTTAGTCAACCTGTCACAACTGGCATTTTAGCCAGGAAATTCTATGATCATGGAATCGTCATCTACGATAATATTTGTAACTCTAGCTTGGTATCATGTGCAATGTTCATTTTATGACAACAAACTTAGTCAAGATCCACAATTGAAGTTCAAACTATATGCAAAGTATTTCAAATAGTCAATAATAAGTTGAAAACCCTAAAAATCCCGGTTCAAGCTCTGTATAGACTAGGATTTTCTTATTGGGCCTAACAGACCAATAAGCATTCAATTCGACTATTTTCGGCTTAGAACCCTTAAATGGGCTCTAAATGGACCCACATTTAAAAAACTTAATATTTTGTGCCATGTGGGCCTAAAATGGTTTAGTTTATCCCTAATGGGCCTTATTGGGCCATAACAACTCCAATCACCCTAAAGGGCCATAAAACTACCTAATGGACTTTCATTAGGTCGTGAACACTCCTAAAGGTCCAATGGGTCGAGAACCTTCACTATAGGCCTCATAATCTTGAGCCAAATCAAGAAAAGGCCCAAACCTCTCCATTCTTTCCTTTCTCGGTTTTGTTTAAAAAAAGAAGAAGGAAAATGGTTAATTAACTTAATCCATGACACCTCATTTTTGTTTAGAGGATAACAAAGCTTTTATACAACATGTAACAATGCACTCTCATACTTCCATGCAAAGGTGACTCCTCTTTCTCCCTCCTTCTACTTATGGCCGAGAACAACAACAACACACACACATCTTCAAAAAATTCCTTCAAAAAATTCCTTTCAAACTCTCTTTAATATCTCAAGAACTCCTTCATTGTCCTCTAAATTTCGAGACCTTAAGGTGTTTCCAAGAGGATTACTTCACCCATTGTGGTAAGGCTTGCAAACTTAAGTGTATTACTTCATCTTTAAACACCTTTACTCCTCTTACACTCTTGTTTTCATAAATAAGGTTCTTAGAACATCTTAAGGCTTAAGATCTACTCAAGGACATAAAATTAGTTTATAACACTTCAAAAGAACATAAGAAGGATCAATAATGGTTCATTTCCTTGGATTAACATTAAACATCTAGATTTTATAAATTCAATGAGAACTAAATTTCCAAAAGTGAATGAAACTCTCCACAATACCAGCTGACTTGATTCTACATATACCAACACATGTCAAAACCATTTTTATGAGGAAAAGGTATTATGAAAGATTTAAACTTGAAATATTACTTAATATCAAAACTAAAAATTTCAAAGAACATTTACATTTTATTTGAACACTAATCATGGCACCAAATAATCATATTACTTTCGATTCCTCAAAGAACGCTTGAATACCAAAACTAGACAAAATGTTACGTTCCATGTGGGATTTCAAACTTGGAGCATAGTTCCATAATCAACAAGTTGAATTTCCCAAAATAAAATGAACTTTTATTCAACATTTCATAATCTCACCATGAGACAATTATCGCCAATGGATCATATATTATAATGGAAATACTTGATCTAAACATTATCTCAAACTCAAATCATTATTTGAAACCACAAATATTGATTTAGAACAGTTAGGGTTTGATAATAACTAAATCATCACATGAAATCTAAATTTGAATTTAAACACTAGAAATCTAACCATTGGTCATGCATTAACAAATGAATTATGGATTTGAAAGAACATAATCAATCTAATCAAAAATCTAAATTCATATCATTGTGTGGAATTAATAGTTTGAATCAATGAATTCAAGAAAGAAAAATACCCAAATTACCACCATTAGAACTAGAATTTGATTCAAACATCATGGAATCTGACCATATGCCAAAAGGTTAATAATTGGATCATTGATTTAAGGAAAATGTACCATTTAACCGTAAACTCAAGCTCATATCATTGCTTGAAGCTTCAAATTCATATTTGAAAATCAAGGGTTTTAGAAACCCACCAAATCACATTCAAACTCACAAATCTCCCAACTATGTTTTAGTTGGAGTTTGTAGATAGACCAAGGAGTTAAACTACACCAACAATTCACAATAATCACCTAATTCAAGCATAAACTTGTATTTCACCATTAATGGCTAAGAAAACTCATCAAAACAACTCCAATCTTACAAATCTCACAACCATTTTATTGATTGGAGCTTGGAGATGGATTAAAGGAAGAAACTACATCATTAATCTTATATAAACAACACAAATTAAGTATAAATTTTGGATTTGAATTTCCATAAAACCCTAAATATGAATTTAGGGAAAAAGAGGATGCATAACTACCTTTGATGCAATTTCTTGGAAGGATCTGAGTAGAGATTCATCAAGCAATTCCAATCACCAAAACACCATGGATTAAATGGGGGAAAAATCAAGATTATGGGGGTGAAAGAAAGGTTAGGTTCGAGTGGAGAAGAAAGTGGGTGAAGAATGAGTGAGAAAAGACAACTAAGAACGCTAAATCGGACCTGTTTTGCGATGAAGGTGCGACACGCTTTCTAGGGGCGAGGGGCGCTTTCCTTAAAATCTATGAACTGATAGTTTTGGTCCCTCATTAAAATTTCCTTTCAGAAATGGTCCTAAAGCGCACCTAGAACTTACATTAGCTCAAGAAATGCCCTTACATATCTTAACTTATACAAAATCGATCCTAGATGCTCATTTGGTCAAACCCTTGGGTTAAACATAAGTTTCTCCAACTTGTCACTTTTGGTCCTTAAACCAAACGTTTTCTTTTGACGCCCAAACTCTATCATAATATTTTTGACTTACCAATAATGTTTATGAGGGTTATCAATCAAAATCATTGACTTCCATCTATTTATTTATTTCATTTCAAATTATTTTATTATAAAATAAAGAAACTTTTTATTTTTACCAAAATGTCCAAAACTTCTAACCCTAATAACATGATGTTACAGTAAATGTGCAAAAAATTATTAATAACTAAATATGTATAAAGTGATAAATAATTAAGTCTTTTTTCTTTCCTTTTATCTGGAGTAGCCAATCAGAAGGACTGAATGTGTATAATTAAATAAATCGAAGGAAAATATAGAAAAAAAATTCAATAATAAAATCCTCTCTAATAAATGAAAGTTTTTTTTCCTACATGTCTTCTTCTCCTTCATTTTACCATATGACTTTTTTTTTTTTGTTTTTTTTTTTCATTTTTTTACTTTACACTTGTTATTTTTTGAGGTTTTTCATTTTTACGTTAAATTTTCATAATTTACAGTTATATATATGGAATGTTCTTATTTTATTTATGTAATGCTATCATTTTATTAATTTGAGAATAAATTCATATAAATGTTACAAACTTATTGATTTACTTTCTTTTTTCAATTACTTTATAAAATGTTTAATGTTTACAAATTGATATTAAACTTTTTATTTTTAATATAGATAGCAAATAATATATTACCTATTTAAATCATTATTAGGTAAGAAAAAAAAAACAATTTAAATAGCTTTTGAAAGTGCTTCAAAGTTGAAACAAACAAGGGTCCTACTTTGGACATACTAATCTATAATACAAACCTATATTATTAGGTTACTTTTTAGGTGAATGATGCTAATTATTATTATATTGACATTAATATTAATCATTGCATTGTTTTTTAAAAAAGTAATTTTCTTTATTTCTATTTCTTATATATATATATATATATATATATATATATATATATATATATATATTTCACTTTTAATTTTTAATTTATAATATATTTATTATATAACTATATAATTATTATTTATTATTCCAACTAATTATTTTTATTAACTTTTTATTTTAAATGATACTTTATTAAAAAATATTAACAATCACATTTTTTTAAAATCTTATCTACGTCGTCTTCGTTTTTTTTACAATATATATATATATATATATATATATATATATATATATATATATATATATATATATATATATATATATATATATATATATATATATATTTAACTTATGTGTTTCACATACCTGAATTCAAAAAAAATTATTTCTAAAGTTTGTTTTGATATTATAAAAATAATAAACACTATAAAAAAAATACATTTACAAAATTCTCTTTTTTCTTATCATTTATTAAAATATTAGATATTAAAAATATTATTATAAAATTTTACATGAACGATATAATTATTATTTATTATTCCATCTAGTTATTTTTATTAACTTATATATATATATATATATATATATATATATATATATATATATATATATATATATATATATTAAAAAAGGAAGATAAAATAGCTAACAAACGATATGGCATGTGTTGGTATTTCGTATAAATTAATAAAATGAAAAAAAAATAAAGGGTCTCAAAGTTGCGTATAACATGTATTTTTGTCATATTTATGTTGATAAAAGTATTGTTTCAAAAAATATATTATGTTGATAAAAGTATTGGCTCAAAAACATATATAGCAATTATTAAAAATATATGGCCGCTATAATTAAAAAAAGACGGGTAGATGATGAACACATAAGAAAAAAAACCAGATAAATAAAAGGTGTGGGTATTAAAAAAACGGCAGATGTATCATGTTATGCTAATAAAAAAATGTGTAAATTGTAAACACACAAGAGACAAAAGAAAAAGAATTCGGATAAAAAAAGCCCAAAGGTTTAAATACATATTATATTATAATTGCAACGTTACTTTTATTGAAATTAAAAAAAAAAAAACAAAACAAGAAAAAAATAAAACTGTTTATATATATATATATATACGGTTAGATTCATGTGAGGGGGCCTAATTTTGTGAGACCGTGAGACGTATTTTTTTATTTTTTTAAAATTTTTAAAATTTTTTTAAAATTTTTTTAGTTAATTCAAGTTCTGAAAATAATATTTAAAAAAAGAATTTTTTGATTTTTCCATTTATTTTGCATTTTAAAATTATTTTTAGAATATTACGGTGTAATATTCTATTTAGAATATTTCACGTATTTTAAAAAAAAAAATAGGATTTTTTTTTAGTTTTTTTAATTTTTTTTAGTTAATTCAAGTTCCGAAAATAATATTTACAGAAAGAATTTTTAGATTTTTCCATTTATTTTGCATTTTAAAATTATTTTTTAGAATATGTCAGTGTAATATTCTATTTAGAATATTTCACGTATTGTTCAAAAAAAAAAAAAAACGAGATTTTTTTTTATTTTTTTTAGTTAATTTAAGTTCCGAAAATAATATTTAAAAAAAGAATTTTTGAATTTTTCCATTTATTTTGCATTTTAAAATTATTTTTAGATTTGGTATCACGGTCTCACAAAATTAGAATGGTCTCAAATGAACCTGAACATATATATATATATATATATATATATATATATATATATATATATATATATATATATATATATATATATATATATATATATATATATATATGAGAGAAAGAGAAATAGAGAAATTTTTTTTTTTACTTTTTCGGAAAACAAATACTTAATGATTTTTACTAAGGGTGATGCTAATAAAACACCCCTTAGACACCCTATAATTATTTTTATAAAAAGTTAACCTATAATCAGCTTCTTGTAATTATCTTTTTCGGAAAACAATGCAATTTCAACCAATAAAATATATTTCAAGTATTAATTAGGATTGTCTAAATGGTAAAATATGGTGTTTTATTAGCCAACCCCATTACTAATAATAGTAGATTGGTGTTTAAAAGTTACTGAACTTACACCTACGGCCTAGCCGCCTAGATTTACCATACCCCGAGTATTTGACACTTGAAGCAAATAACCTCACCCCCTCTTTTACGTTTTGTTCTTTCATAAACCCTAGCGGATATTCAACGGTTTGATAGAGAAAAAAGTTCCATCAGATTTGGATCGAGAAACAATGGAAGCTACCCAAAATGATTTGGAGAGGCTAATGATCTTCGAACATGCTCGTATAACCGCCGAAGCAGAGTACGCCAAGAACCCTACTGACGCAGATGTACGCTTCTCTCTCCCTCCCTCTTTCTCTCTCTGTCAATTGTTTATGAATCGATGATATATGAACTTATGGACATTGATAGAATTTATCTGTAATTTGATTTCTTTATATCCGCGTAACTCCCCCTTAGTTTAAAATTAAATAGACGTTCATGTCAAAGTGAATGGATTTTGGACTGTGCAATCGATAATAGTTATAGTGGCTCCTTCTTTATGAGAATTCTAAAGTTGAAATGAATTTCTAAAGCAATTCAAGACTGGGCTGTTTCTTTTGTTTTCGTCATTAAGTGTTGTATGGTTAAAGTGTTGAATAGAGAGATGATGACTACTTGGAGTAAGTGTTGTATAATCAAATAATGTTTCTTTTATGGATTTAATGAACACACTGAATATGAAAAATGTCCATTTACCCTTCTGCTTAGACTCTAGAGGCGATGTTGAATAATAATTAAGTGTTTTTTTGAGAATCTTTATTAATTGAAACTGTAAATGAAGATAATAAAAAAAATTTATGTAGTTAATAATATGCAGCAATACTTGATTCTTCTTGAAAGAAGATCAAGGTAGGACAGAGAATCGGCAAATTCTTGGGGAAGAAATTAAGAGGGTAGCAACATGAAAAAAACTGAGGTCTTAATGGATAAAGACACCCTGCTCTCACTTAGCTCATTAACCTCATCTGTTTATATTAAGTAAAAAAGAAACACTACTATTTATCTCTCTAGCTTAAGTCCTGTCCCCATTAAGTCCATTAAGTTAAAAAGAAACAGCACCTTAGTCTTTTATAAAAGGTTTAATCAAAAAATAATTTAACCCATCTGTTTTATCACATTTTTCTCTTTGTTAAAAAACTCAAAAATTGGGACCTTAGAGATGAAGTGTTATATTATTACAGAATTTAACAAGATGGGGTGGAGCTCTTCTGGAATTATCCCAATTTGGAGATATAAACGAATCAAAGAAGATGCTTAGAGGTACTCGTGCAGTTTCTTTTTTTAATCTTAATTTTACATTAAAACAATCTGGTAACAAGTTTAATATTTTGTTCACAATGAATAAACAAAATTTAGATGCTGTGTCAAAACTTGATGAGGCATTGACTATCAATCCTGCAAAACATGAGGCTCTGTGGTGTTTAGGAAATGCTCACACTGCTAATGCATTTCTAACCCCTGATCATGATGAGGCTAAAGTTAAGTTTGATAAGGCAACTCAATGTTTCGAAAAGGCTGTAGAAGAGGTATTAATTTATTATCCATTTTTTTGTTGTGCATATAAGTTAAATATATTTGTTTTTTCAGAATCATATCTAAACTGTTCATGTTATGTTTTGTGATGAAATTGTTTCAGTGTCCAGGGAATGAACATTATCTTCAGTCATTGGCACAATGTGCTAAGGTATTCAACTCAATTTGGTCTCTTTGTAATTTCTTATCAATTTCTCTACTACGTTATGATGTTTTTACTCATTCTACCTTATGTAGTTTAAGTTTACTTTCACAAATTTTAATCGATATTCAGTAAATCATATACTTTTTAGATAATGGGAGTGACAATATTTTAAGAGATAATCACAAAAATTGACCAGCTTTTGACCTTTTAATAAATGGCGTCAATTGCTAAATTGCTTTATGAAGGGTCCCACCACAAAAACCTTAAAAAATAAATAAAAGTTTGAAAACGTCATTTTCGCAATTATATTGCGAAATTGTTATTATTATTTTTTTATGAATCTTTTTCTTAAAAAAAAAAATTAAATTCAATCTTGCAGGCAACTGAGTTGCACAAGGAGATCCACGCACATGGTGGACTTAGTCAAGGTCAACAAACATTAGGCGGAGGGTCTGGGCCTTCTTCAAGTGCTAAGGTTTTTATTTATACAAATTCATTTTATATACTAATCTTTTTTCTTATTTCACATGATTTTTTTAATGCATATATGTAGGGGAGTGGAAAAAGCAAGAATAGTGATTTGAAATATGATATATTTGGATGGGTGATCCTTGCTGTTGGGCTTGTTGCGTGGATAGGTATGGCCAAATCCAATGTGCCTCCACCTCCAACAAGATGATGAACAAATTTGCTTGCTTGCTCGTTAGTAAGTTAAAGCTTCCTTAATTAAAAAAAAAAAGATGCAAATGTTCACTACATATGCATGGTGTGCATTATTTCATTTTTGAAAATGTTTACTAAATTTTGACTCTTCATAAATGTATTTTGCTATGCGAAATTTCAATAATACAATTTGTTACGTTCCTCCTATCTTGTACTACTATTTACTGATTACATTCCATGGATCATATCTAGTTGGTCGGTACTCATGAACTGAATGGATTTTCATATGTTTTTATTTATTTATTTATTTATTTTTTTAATCTCTCTCAATTTTCGGCAGTCAAAGCAACGCCCAACTTATTTCCGGCGGACATCCTCATTTCTACAACTTTCATCCTTCTTTATAAGTTTGCATTCAGAGCCATACAATATAGCTGACCTAATTGAGCTACAATTAGGGCTGCAAACGAGCCGAGACGAGCTCAGGCTCGGCTCGTTTAAATGCTTATAGGCTCGAGCTCGAGCTCGGCTCGTTTCGAGTCTTGTGGTACAAAGCTCGAGATCGGCTTTGGGCTCGGCTCGTATACGGTATACTCTAATTTCTTAAAATGGTATTTATTAAATTATTATTTATTTTAATATATAAAAATAAAAATATTTTTTTTTATTATATATATATGTAGGCTTGTTTAGGCTCGCAAGCCTAATCGAGCTAAGTAACAGAGGCTCGAGCTCGTTTAATAAACAAGCTTAATATTAAGCTCAAGCTCGGTTCGGGCTCGTTTAAAAGCGATCTCGAATCGAGTTTTTAACGATTCGATCTCGAGGATTGATTTGTTTGCACCTCTAGTTACAATTTATAGGCTTAGGTTATTCTTTTCTCACTAATTATTGTGTAGATGTAGGAATGATTGTGAGCTAATTATTTTATTTATTTTAAGAAAGTGATTAATACATATTATTAAATTAAATATAATTGAAAAATACCATCTAATTTCATTCTAAGAGTATTTTAGTTAATTAACATAAATCTAAAAAAGGAAAATTTCATATTTTAAAGAATATTTAATTCTCTAAACTTTAAAAATCTGATTTTTTTGGATAATAAATATATTAATTCGGATATTCTAAAAGATTGTGTTTATCATTATCTTGAAAAACACGTTAAATTCTGACAAAATACTATAAACATATATTATTAAGATTAATATTTTTTAATGAATACAAATTTTATATGAAAAGAATTTTAGTATTTTAAAATCAATAATTAAATTTATTCTTAATAAATACAACTATGAACATATATAAATGACATTCATTCTGAAAGAATACAAGTAGTAATGGAATAATTAGATTTATTCTTCAAGAATACAACCGAAAATGGTTAAAAATCAAATAAAAACATTGAAATCTAAATTAAACACTAATACATTCTAATAGAAATATTGTTGATAATCCATTCTCACAGAAAAACATACTAATCTATTTTGAACGAATATTGTTGCATTACTTTTCATTCTTCACCAGACTTCAAATCAGTCTCTATTGCATACACGTATGTACTTATTCATGACGAGTAAAAATAATAAGAAGCTTTTGTGAGAAACATCTATGATAAATAAAAAGAATAATGATGTATTCCATAAGAATGTAAATGAAGAATGTAATTTACCTGTAGAAGATGAGAATAAAACGAGATGTCTAGGAGAATGTAAATGAAGAATGTAATTTACCTGCAGTTTACGCACTACATGTCAATAATTACTGATATATCAACATACCTTAACAATGTCCACGTTGAGTGTAAGATATCCGGCACTATGGAGCTCTTGAAGCAGGTTAATAGTCTTGATTGTATCTTTCTCTTTATATGGCAAACCAAAACAATTGAAACAGATAGACACTTTGTTTAGAGAGTAAAACCGATCTTTACACAATTTCAGGGGCAAACCACCCCAATAGTCCAAAGATGAAAGTCCTGGTGGAGCATTCAAATGAGCAACAAATTACGGTGAGTTTCTCAAGTTGAGGGGCAATCAAATTGATGGTTGCTGAACAACTGCTACCATGGGCAATCTGAGACTAGAAAGTTTATTACAATCAATACTCAAAGATCCACAACAACCCTAATGCAAATATTAAACATATCTTTTTCTTGAACAAGAACTATAATCAATTCTAACTAGAGAAAGACCGTATGCAATGCATTTTTGTATTTGAGTAAATTTACCTACAGTCGCCCTTGGTAGTAGAGCAGACAATATCATCACAGCTCGGATGCACTATTAGGCTTACTGGATCACAAAAAAATCACGATATTGCGAAGATCAAACCATTGTGTAAAATATATCTATACCAATTTCAGCTACATGGAAATTATGCGAACACAGACATCAAACAACACCCGAAGACCATAATTGTGTAATAATAATATACTAATTCGAACTTAAGAAAACTGAATTGCATAACAACAGTCGAATACCTTTGTAATCTGGAAAAAATAGAATTGGGATGAGAGGGATGCGCCAGTGGCTAAGGATATGGTGGCGTTGGCAACGAAGGAGTTGTCGTTCGTATTGGGTTCCATTTTTGTTAGGAGGAGTAGTAGGAAGAAGAATCAAATATGGGGGAAGATGATTTGTGTGGGGGATTGAGACATATTTTTTTTTTTCAGAATAAAGGAATAAAAGAAGTTGGAGGGTTTGATTATTGTTCTGGGGAAAAAAGACATTGGCGCTGGTAGCAGTAGGGAAGGAGGGTGGTGGCGGCGGTCGAGTCGTATGTGTAGAGAGCAAGAGGGTGACAGTGTCGACGGGAAGATGATACCGATGGGGGGATGAATAAACCGATCTTTGATTTAAAGGGGTAGGGTTTTAGAGTTAGCAACATGAATCAAGGGGATATCCCTTCAATTTGATTAATTAACATAATTAATTAATATGTAATATTACATTTATATCATTATTCCATGTTTTTAAAATGATTGGCGTAGATTTATTCTTACATCCATACAATACTTAGTTATATATAGTGATTAATAATTTTGAACATAATTTTTGAAGATGACTTAAATGAAATACACAAAACTTCAGACGCGTGATATAATATGACATGACGTAATTTTGAAAATGACTACGGTCCTGTTTGATATTGTTTGAGAAATTGTTAACTGGGAAAGGTTAATAAATTCTGACAGAATAAGAAATCATACTATTTGATTACATCTTACTGAATATGCTGACGGATGCAAAATAATAATTTTACCCTGATGTTATATATAGTGATTAATAATAATAATAATAATAATAATAATAATAATAATAATAATAATAATAATAATGTATACACAAACTTCTAGCATAATAGACATTAAATATATTATTTTAGGGATTAAAACACAAAAAACCTTCTAGCTTGATGGTAAACGCTATTGTTTGTATAAGGGAGACCTGAACATTCCTATACACCCTCTTTCTTTTACGAATTTTTATCCAAGGGTAAGGGTATTATTAGAAAACCTTGTTTCCTTTCTTAGTCAACCATGTGCCAACTTCTTTCTCACCTAGACCTTACTTTCCGAGTCAGACGCCGAAATTTTGCATATCAAACACTTTCAGCTGACCGAGTCAGCCAAAAATATCTGATGTGACTCGGTCAGACGCGCACATGAAATTGGGCTTAAGTCGTAATACACTATACTTCAAACGTAAAATAAAATATGATTGGATATGACAAAACAAGATGTATGAAACTAAACTTTGGAATTTGAAGTAAACTTGTACCAACTAACATAGCCAAAAAACACAAGGGATCATATCAAGTAACCTTTTTAGCGGGTTTAGTCGATAAGATATGTTACTGTTTTAGTGGGTAAAGATTTTGAGCTGCGGTCCCTGCGGTTTACTTTCTCTTTTTGGTAAGAAGTGGTTGCTAATCTGGCAGATTCCTGGGCCCCACATTTCCATTGCTGGAAAGTACCACCAAAATATTATATCCATATTGTGTAAGTCTTCAATTGGTTTAGAAAAAAATAAAAAAAATAAAAAGCATGAAAAGTTTTGGGATGCATAATAATTCCACTTGTTTTGGTTCTCTTCCAAACGATGCTCCCAGAAGCATCGTACCAATACCATTAAACAAACAATTCCATTTATGCAGCAAAGATTAGTTGCTTTTTAATGGAAGTTGATCTATCTATTCATGTCCCAATTGGTAGATTTATCATCATATTTGTATATACAATATCTCCGATTGTGTTTTACTTTAATGCTTCCATTAAGTGATTCACTAATAAGTAGTACTAGTGGGTGTGGGTGTATCTTTCTTTAAAGCAAAGTTAGGGTTCTCATAATTAAAGGTTTTAATTTAATTTTGATGAAGTGGGGAGTGATATAATAATTATTATTGTTATTATGCGGATGAGGAAGGACCACGCATCTATCTATAGGGGCTAGATTTTGCTTTCACTATAGTTTTTGATTTTTTTTTTTTTTTAAGTTTTTGTATTATGTATTTATTTGATTCATATCATATATGATGGTGGTAGTGGAGAATGCTGATGCTCATAGTCATAGGCTGGCTATGGGTGCTTTCTTGAGTAAGAGCAACAAAGGAATGGAATGGAATGCAATGTAATGTTGGCAGTGGAATGGAATCTTATGATTGGAAGCTTTTCCTCATGGACCAATAGGTAATTTCTCACTCTCCTTCCCACAAAAGGTGGAGTCTTGAAATTAAATATCCACACTTAGTTTGTCTTAGTTCTTTCTTCTTTTGGATATATACTATAGCACATGGCGACGGAATTGGAATGTGTTTTCTTTTCTTGCTGTTTTTTGTGGGATTTTGTTACGTTTTCCTTTATTGTTATTTTATTGGATTTATTGTATAATAATCGGCTCCTTTTATTAATTTGTAATTTGTTCGTAATTCGTAATTGGTGATGATTTGGACTTTGGTTGGTTTACTCTTCTTGATGGGCTTTAATGACGCCAACAAAAGTCACCTGAATTGAAACACAACCTTTCTACTTCTATATTTCTACTTTATATATATATATATATATATATATATATATATATATATATACACACACACACACACACACACACACACACACACACACACACACACTTGGTTGAGGTGCACAAACGGAAATCGGATTTTTTCCGAATTTTTGAAATATACCGTTATAATATTATCATGTTTGGATAATCGTCCGTTGGTTTTTGTATCGCATACCCTGAAAAATTGAAATCGACCTTTTGGGGTCAAGTTTTCATCAGAAAAAATCCTATAATTTCCACCAAAATCTGGATAAAGTCTATCTGCCGTCTTTGGATTGAATCATATATATCATTTCATCCAGTTTTATAATATCCAGATATTAAAAATATATGAAACCAGATTTATTGGCAGACTTCGTTTGATGCGGATAAACTAACTTATAAGCTAGTTTATTTTGAGGTTATTACAATTTAGGACATTATTTGACACAAGTAAGTTTATTGTAATTTTAGCATCAGGTAGGACAACAAACATAGTTTATCATAACTTATAAAGTAACTTATAAGCTAATTTGAGATAATTTTATTGATAAACTACCTTAATAAGCTAAAAGCTAGCATTTTAGCTAGCACCAAACACGGCCTAAGGCCCTGTTTGAAATACATAAGCCAACTTATTATAAATTAACGTTTGATAAAACTATTGAATTAGCTTATCTTAGTTTAGAAAGTAAGTTATAAGCTCGTTTGCCAAATAAGACCGTAGTTTTTGATGATACGAAAAAAATCAAAAGTAACTTATCGCTATGAACTAACTTATAAACTTGATTTTTAATAAAATTTGAAATAATTTATGGTTTAGGTTATTTTTGGTCACTTAACTTTTGATTTTATGCTCATTTTTTGCTCGTTTGTCTTCAATCGATCTGTATTGAACTATATTTTTCTAATTAAAAAAAATCAAAACTCCCTACTTATTCTAGAAACAAATTATAAACTACAACCAAGATAGGGTACAAAAGAAAAGCTTAGTGATCAAAAAATATAATGTACACTGTAAATAGGGTTGATTTGGACAGACAAAATCAAAGAAAGGATGTCGTGTAGCAAAACAAAAATAAAAGTAGATTTGGGCCTGAACCGTACGGATTAGATCTAGGGCAATCCTTTGTAATGTATCGGTATTTGGTGGTCCATAACTTTATTTAGAATCATTATCATGCTTTACCCTAAATTAACATAATAACCATTAAGCATGACTTTTCACGAGAATTTAGGCTTTCAAAAAAAAAAGATTCACATACCAATTAAAAAGAATACACTCAGTTTCTCTTTTTTCTGAAAATTACAACGCCATAACTGAATTTAGTCTCGATTATCGTCTTGTTAGGAAGTGAGAAAAGCAAAGCAATTAGAATCAAAATATTATTTTAATACATGTGTTTTATGTAGTTGTAAATATTATTTTAATACATGTGTTTTATGTAGTTGTTATGTGTATTTTATCTTTCTTATAAGTAGTTTTATAAAAAAAAAAACCTAGTAGGTGGATCATATAATTTGTACCTTTCACGTAAAAAAGACTAAAAAGGTAACTGAGTGTTGCAACAATTATTCATAGTAAGAATTATTATGTTCATTTAGAAACGGTACAAAATTGGTGGAAATTTTGTAGCATTAATCTTGTGAATTGAAACTTTATAGGAAATATTCTTATGTGCTTGAAATTGGGTTATGTAACTTAAAGTTGATGAAATTAGTTTTTAAGGGAAATGATTTTTGTAGGATAATAAATTATATGTTTAGTTATTTTTCTTACAAGGTTATTACTAAACTCAATTCAAAAAATACCATTTTGATAGGCTATTATAGATCTAGCCGGTTAAGCATTGCAAAATGCATCGTCTCCCTTTCTCCTCACCGGTGAAAACACTCCACCACTCCCTTTAACACAGTCAACAAACCTTATGTGGTCGCTCACACATTTTACCAAAGAAAATGCCTATGACAGTTTAATGATAAACCATGTATTAAAAAGTATTTAATGAGAAATCGTGTGGAAAAAACATCAACTTGTAATACCCAGTTAAAATGATAGGTTTTAAACAACCAATGGGATGATTTTAATGGTAAATTGAGTTGAACAATTATTTGTACAAAAACGATAGTTCGTTACTTTTAATATTTGGATAATATATATATATATATATATATATATATATATATATATATATATATATATATATATATATATATATATATATATTTATATTATTTGATTATTTAAGATTTAATAATCAGTTTTATATTAGCTAGTGTTATATAAGCTGCAACAAAATTAACAAAATTTTTATATAAATATATTAATAACCATGTAAGTTATGAACAATATTTTTTCCGCAGTTCAGACTGACCACAACAGTTATACAATTTGTCAACTTTGGTCCCTCTTAGTCTTCCTTTGTTAATAAAAGACACACGGCTTCAAAACCACAACTCAGTTAGCATCATCACCGCTATTGTCAACCAATAAGGAATTGCTGCCACTCTTTTTCTTTATAACTTTATTTCTTATTTACCGATCGGTACATATTTGACAAAATAGATAGGCTTCTCCAACATATCCTGCTGTTTGTATTAACCTAAATTGAACGATATCTATTAATTGACCACTAGCCGATTAACTATTTAAATAATAAACTACAATTACATATTCACCTCTTATTTTAACTTGATTTTAGAATGTTGTACTCATCCCTTATTTTAACCTAATATGAAAATGTTGTCATTTGTTCGCTAGAATGTAATCTTTGGTGATATACTTCATTTGCATAATTAAGCAAAATTAATCAAACGTTCAAACAATATTTCATCTAATTATTACAACTTTAACAAGAAAAAACACATTTAATTACTATCTTTCACAACTCATAATCTTAAGACAAAATTTATGGACAAATCCTTATGTTTTTAATAGTACAAAACAAATTAACGTGTTATCGACTTTTCTATTAAAGAATAAAACCTGAAACATTTTTTTTTTTTTTTTTTTTTTTATATAAATTTGACAAAATTAATGAAACTTTTTGAAGATTTCCTTTTTATAAACTCACAAATGGACACTTCACAGTTCACACTTCCAAAAAGCTTATCAATAGTTATTTTATTTAAGATTCAAATAAATATTGTCTTGCTTTCTTTAATAAAAGTTAGCCGTATGCCAATCATATAATTAATTTGTAAAAGCATGAGCACTTTTGAAACAACTTTATACTTAATTATTGAACATAGCTTCTATAGTAAGGAAATCATGAACATATGAATTACATCTTTAATTTGTCAAATAAACTTCTTAAGCGCTAAAAAATAATATGAAAAACTCAATAACTACACTTTAAAGAATAAATTTCACCCACCAAATGGTCTTTCGTTGATAACTATAGTCTACTAAATTTGAAGTGAAATATTTTAGAAAAACACTTTAAGGGTATAAAACTATATATTTTTTACTACTACAAGATTTACAAGTACAAGATTTACACTTGTAGTTTTTCTTTATGAACAACAAAATTTATAAAGAAGCCTGCTAGGTGCCAATTACTCGACACCCGACAAAACGTATTCAAAACAACCGAATCATACATGGTAATGCCGCAAACTCCAAACAAATAAAAAATTTTACAGAGACGAAGAATATCACACCTAGTCTAGAACAAGAACCAGTTGGTTTTTCAAAATTTACACAAAAACATCACTAAAAATCTTTCAATCATTCAGATACACAAATCCTTACTACAACTCTCACCTAAACTACTCACACCTAGTCTAGAATAAGAATCGGAAGATAACTCAACTACAACGATTACAAAATAACCCTAACAATAGAGAGAAAACTGTAACACCGTAAATTTCAAAACAATTTTTTTTTTCATTTAAAATAATCGATTAATTCTTAGAAATACTTGTTTAAAATCTCATTCTTAATCGAATTACAAAACATAACTCCATTTTCACTTGCATATTAAACCAGAATCCTCAAAACATGACTCTTTCTCCGGTGTGTACAATCAAGCCGGTGCCGTCCCGTGATTCTGAAAGAAACATGAAACATAACACAAAACACTGTAAGCACGAAGCTTAGTGAGTTCCCCAAAATACCACACATAACACATATTTGCCACTCGAGGCTATAACTCTATGGGTCCGTGCACCCAAACTTTGTGAACCCTCAGGTTCTAACTCTGGGAACCTTCCGGTTCCAACTCTATAAACATGCACAGCATAAATCACATAGAAATAATGCAGTACAACATATCACGTACATATAGCATACAAATACTCTGATCACATAACTCTGGTTACCTACTCAAGGTAAAGTATAGTAAGAAGAGTCACCTGGCAAACAGAAAGCAGATATCCCCACACTTGAATCTCGAACCCGCCACCGCCTAACACGTAAGGCAAATACTCTCATGAATATAACTCTCGAGACTAGAATCAACCCTATCATGGCACCCTCGAAAGGGTAAAAGACTATTTTACCCCTCTCTTGGCCCAAAGGCCACATCGCTGACCAAGCCCTAAAAGTCAACGGTCAACTCTTGGTCGAAGTCAAAGTCCTCCATCAAAGTCAACCCTCCTGGTTGACCCTGCTCGCCGAGTCAACCCGTCGACTCGTCGAGTCCCCATGCTCAGAACTTCCCCAGTCCGCGACTCAACTCGCCGAGTCACCCCGAGACTCGCCGAGTCCCACAACTCTGAGTCCACTCGCACACAACTCACCGAGTCATCCCTTGACTCGCCGATTCTCGACTCAACCAGAAAATATTTGGGAATCTTCGACAAGACTCGTCGAGTCCAAGAACAGACTCACCGAGTCTACGGCTATCTTCAACCTACTCGCTGAGTTGTTCATACAACTCGCCGAGTTCCAGGCCATCTTCATCCAACTCGTCGAGTCCACCTATGTGACTCGCCGAGTACCACCGGTCTGAATACATTCAGAAGCATTCCAGGCCATGCAATTGCTCCAAAGCATAGATCTAGTCTCCTACCACTCATCCATCACGTAAAGTGGCAAACTTTACGTGAATCCAAAGAGATCTAAGCTGTTTGCATATCGGGCTAGGGTTTGGGACATGTAAGCTTCACTAAACACTCCAACACAGGGACTTTCATGCTCTCTGATTCTTCTCCCTTCCAGATCTGAGGTAGCAACCTCAGATCTAGCCTCTAGACTTCCCATTACATCCCTAAACAAATTCCCACAACCCCAAAATGAAGAAACCACATAACAACAGTCCAATAACGAGATATTACCTCTAAGAGATGCCCCAACTGCAATGTAATTCGAATCCAAGCAAAGCCCCTTGCTCCAAGCCTTCAATCTCCCAAAATTCCTTCAATAATTACTTCTCCAAGATCCAATCCACTCAACATTGGTGCTTCTCCGCGATTTAGGGTTTTCTGGGGCTCAAGGGGTGATAAAGAGGCTGGGAGGAAAACATAATGATCTTTATATAAGGCTCAACCCCGAGAATTAGGGTTTTCTCCACTCAGCGCCTACTCGCCGAGTCCATTACATTGACTCGCCGAGTCGGCCACTTAACATGTGACCAAGTCGCGACTCTACTCGCCGAGTCCGCACATGGACTCGCCGAGTCACTCTTTCCTAATTTACTCTTTAGCCCTTCAACTCTACTCTTGATATTTTGGGATGTTACAATTCTCCCCCACTTAAATTAGGCTTCGTCCTCGAAGTCTACAGCAACTCAACTTCGGAAATACTCCCACAATGTGCCACCTGGCCTTAATCGGACCAGGTCTCACAAGGCATACCCATCGAAACCCGAACACACTTTCCCTTTCCTTACGGTGTCCTGACTACTGTCTCGAACCGGGCACCGTAGGTTCCCTCTGATAACCACACTCAACGATCCGAGAATTACCCATGAAGCATCACTGCCCATATCTCAACAATCACTCGACCCATAAGGGTTAGAAGCCATGAACCATCGGATCCCCGATCCGAATCCCATTCTATCCAATCCGTGACGACGAAAAGACCCACTCTTCAATCCCAGAGTAACTCCCATGAGTCCTCTTCTTGCAATCACACACCCATGCCGCACCAACCTTCGCACTCTCGGGTTAGGAAAACCCGTCACACTGACGACATCTCTAACATTCCCAGGAGAAACCACCACTACGCACACAACCCTTGATCAGAATCAAGCTGGGAGTCCCAGACTCCATCCCTGCATCCATCCTGAGACTCTTGGCTCTACACCCGCAGAATCCCTTCCGTGTCCTCAGCAGACATCCCATCATGATGTCATTCCATACCACTGTCACAGACTCAGTGTTCGACCACCATACTCCAAATCATCCATTCTCAATACTACTTCCACTTCCGCGAATCAACACTTTCCCCCGCAAATGAGGGTCTGACACCTCCTCCCATACAACAGCTCAAAGGGCGGCATACCAATGCACTAATGATGGTTGTTGATATAAGATAACTCAACCAAGGATAATTACGTGCCGCAACTCCCTCCGGAATCTAATACACATGCCCGAAGCATGTCTTTGAGCGTCTGAATCGTTCGCTCCCTCTGAGGTGTCCTCAGACATCATCATGATAAGCTCTAGCTCATCTCATATCCCTCTTCGAGACTGAGCACCAGGTCAACTTTTGACTCCACAGCTGAGCCTCCAAAGGTCACCCATATCATGATCCAAATATCCCACTAACTCCCTCCCCATGACCACTATCCCGGCCCCGTGACACGCAAGTCACAAAATTCTCTTTTCCTTATGCAAGAAAATACAATCCAACCGAGGATCGTCTCCACTCTGATCTCTGGTTTCTGCTGCGCATATCCCTTGCGCATCTCACCACATTCCCGACAGAGACGGGGACCCCAGTCTCGCCCCCGGTCCAACATCCAGGCTCCAAAAACTCAATACTAGGGCTACTCAAGCCCAAAACTCTTCCACATCATACACTGATCGGAGAACATTCCATCATCACACTCCCTTGCCATCTAGTGGGTACTACGGCTCCCCGCGGTATCGCAACACCCTCTGACTAGTGAGTACTACGGCTCCCCGCAGTATCACAACACCTTATGACTAGTGAGTACTACGGCTCCCCGCAGTATCACAACACCCTCTGACTAGTGAGTACTACGGCTCCCTGCAGTATCACAACACCTTCTGACTAGTGAGTACTACGGCTCCCCGCAGTATCACAACACCCTCTGACTAGTGAGTACTACGGCTCCCTGCAGTATCACAACACCCTCTGACTAGTGAGTACTACGACTCCCCGCAGTATCACAACACCCTCTGACCCCACTAGCTCGTGCTCCGCAGACTATCATAGGCGGCTACCCATACTCGTCTCGAATATTCATCACAGACTGTGGAGGCAATCGACATAACAGATGCCCACCCTCGCGAAGATCCACTCTCTCAAATAATCTCCCTGGATGCCCATACTCGAAGGGCTCTCACTAGATCCATAGATACCTGATATACCACAAGTCGTCTCAACTCAAGATTCACGAATAACTTCGAAATAAAGATATCAATACCCGGATACCTCGGAACACCCCCACCGAACATCACAAGATCCTGCCACAACCACTGATCTCCTGCCCCAAGCACTATATAGATGCAACAATACATTCCCTCTGAACCCCATAACTAGATCTCCATTTTTTTTCCAAGTTGCAACTTCGGTGTATCCAATTTCTCAATTGCAATACGAAGAACGCAAACGTTATGAAATACGCTGATAATTCTCCGAAACCCTTTTTCCCACCGCTCGAAATCCAAACAAAGATACGCATACCGACCCAATGTTGGCTGCCCAATCATTCTCTATCTACTTGCCCCAACACTGACCAATACCAGATTCCTGACCAATAAACACCTGTCGTGGAGACATTCATCCTTCTCAAACAAGTACTTCCCGCATTAACTCACTCTGACCCCTTTCCTCGATCACCGACATCTCTGGTCTCAGGATTTCCTACTGGATATCTCTATACTCCACTTATAACTGCTCTTGACAAATCTCTGCTTTCTTACATACGACACCTGGTTCTCCCCCACTTAGGGTTCGAACCATCACCAAATAGCACACAACCAACCCATAACTATTTTCTCCAGCAAAATCGCACCTGCCCCTGGAAAGTGCTACACAACGCCCGATAATCCCCCTTAAGGAAATGAATCGACCTCATATACTCTGAACCTCTGATGAACTCCTCAAGAACTTCCCGTCACGTCTGCCTCTAGTCGTTCCAATTCTCGTACCAATCTAGTACCAAACAACTCAACAGCTCAATAACATCCCTGGCTCATAGACTGAACCATAAAATCATCGTACCCCTCACCTCAACTCATCAACCAACGCTCCAACACCAGGATCATCCCAAGAAAAAGGACCCACTCCCATATTCAACATCCCATGGATAGAAAACTCTCTGCACTGCTAAACTCGACTGGACTCCCCACTGATACCACTACCGTACACCCGACTATACTCAAATAGGTGTAGCGTGGCCCTCGACTATCTCAGTCCAAACTGACTATCTACTCCTGATAAATCACTGCCTCGCGGCACACATGCTACCTGATACTCTGGTGGGAAATCATCATCAATGACGACCTGCAGGGTTTACCCCTAAACCCAAAACCAAAACATCATGCTTCTCATATTTTCACACGTACATAATCAGCACCTCCCAGATCATAGGAGGTGACATCTCCTTTATCGACTGATCGCTCAACTCAGATCGAAATTCTCCCTTCTCACTGACTCCTTACTAAAATACTCTGAGGGACTCTCGATCTCCCTCTCAAGGGACGCCTCTTTGAACTTACTCATGACCGAATAACCGGAGAACCACAAACGTCCTTCACTACGAACCATGGTACTCATTCCATGACATCTCTTCTCAATATGCCCCGGTGTATGGTACCCTAACCATAACATCACTCCCCAATCCGCTCCGATGTATGGTACCCGGACCATAACATCACTCCTCAATCCGCTCCGATGTATGGTACTCGAACCATAACATCACTCCTCCATCTGCTCCGATGTATGGTACCCGGACCATAACATCACTCCTTAATCTGCTCTGATGTATGGTACCCGGACCATAACATCACTCCTCAATCTGCTCTGAGGTATGGTACCCGAACCATAACATCACTCCTCAATCTGCTCTGATGTATGGTACCCGAACCATAACATCACTCCTTAATCTGCTCTGATGTATGGTACTCGAACCATAACATCACTCCTCAATTTGCTCTGATGTATGGTACCCGAACCATAACATCACTCCTCAATCTGCTTTGATGTATGGTACTCGAACCATAACATCACTCCTCAATCTGCTCTGATGTATGGTACCCGAACCATAACATCACTCCTCAATCCGCTCCTTAGAACCTTCAGAATACTCCCTGTATCAAGTATGGGTCCTCTGCTTTCAGTAGTATGGGCCCATACTACCTGCCACATTTACCCATACTTTCCACACAGACCATCCCAGAGCTTCTAAGTAGCTGCTCGACCTGCCCTTTCACTAATCCCATCGCGCGTGCTCGCTCCCCAGCGAAATTCTCTAATCTGCAAGCGCACTCATCTGGCTAGGGTTACTCCCTAGGCTCTTTCGTTGTCCTCCCCCTTCTTTGCTATCAGCTGCTGAAGAGCTCCTAATGATGCCGGCCATCTACCTCCTGAATATCGTCATATTCATTTGGTAGCTGACTCCCATCATCGAGAGTTCCACAAAGCACAAAGCAAGCAGCATTCGAGCATCGAAGAATACATAGGACTCCCTCTCTGTGATAACTCCACCTTCTCGGCTCATCCTCGAAAGTACCACCGAACTTTGTAACTCTACCCCTCATGGGTTCTAACTGGATACTCTCACTCATCACATACTTAAAAGCATAACACATATAACAACGAGTCCTAGGCTAAGGCATCACAAATCAGGCCACTCTAGTCCTAACATATGAAATACCTAGCCTGTCTCTAGCATGCAATAATATCTCATAAAGTGCATCATAAATATCTCATAACACAAAAATAAGGGTATTTTGGGAAATCACCGTTCGGGCTCTGGCTGATTGTACACATTGCTCTTTCTTGCTTTCTCTTTGAACTCTTATTCATTTTTAGAAAATTATTTTCTTAAAACTTTTCTTACTTCCTCAGTTTAAGTCCAGATTTACCCGAAGGCGCATCCGAATCCCTCAAACCAAGGCTCTGATACCAACTTGTAACACCGTAAATTTCAAAACATTTTTTTTCATTTAAAATAATCGATTAATTCTTAGAAATACTTGTTTAAAATCTCATTCATAATCGAATTACAAAACATAACTCCATTTTCACTTGCATATTAAACCAGGATCCTCAAAACATGACTCTTTCTCCGGTGTGTACAATCAAGCCGGTGCCGTCCTGTGATCCTGAAAGAAACCTGAAACATAACACAAAACACTATAAGCACGAAGCTTAGTGAGTTCCCCAAAATACCACACATAACACATATTTGCCACTCGAGGCTATAACTCTATGGGTCCGTGCACCCAAACTCTGTGAACCCTCAGGTTCTAACTCTGGGAACCTTCCGGTTCCAACTCTATAAACATGCACAACATAAATCACATAGAAATAATGCAGTACAACATATCACGTACATATAGAATACAAATACTCTGATCACATAACTCTGGTTACCTACTCAAGGTAAAGTATAGTGAGAAGAGTCACCTGGCAAACAGAAAGCAGATATCCCCACACTTGAATCTCGAACCCGCCACCGCCTAACACGTAAGGCAAATACTCTCATGAATATAACTCTCGAGTCTAGAATCAAACCTATCATGGCACCCTCGAAAGGGTAAAAGACTATTTTACCCCTCTCTTGGCCCAAAGGCCACATCGCTGACCAAGCCCTAAAAGTCAACGGTCAACTCTTGGTCGAAGTCAAAGTCCTCCATCAAAGTCAACCCTCCTGGTTGACCCTGCTCGCCGAGTCAACCCGTCGACTCGTCGAGTCCCCGTGCTCAGAACTTCCCCAGTCCGCGACTCAACTCGCCGAGTCACCCCGAGACTCGCCGAGTCCCACAACTCTGAGTCCACTCGCACACAACTCACCGAGTCATCCCTTGACTCGCCGATTCTCGACTCAACCAGAAAATATTTGGGAATCTTCGACAAGACTCGTCGAGTCCAAGAACAGACTCACCGAGTCTACGGCTATCTTCAACCTACTCGCTGAGTTGTTCATACAACTCGCCGAGTTCCAGGCCATCTTCATCCAACTCGTCGAGTCCACCTATGTGACTCGCCGAGTACCACCGATCTGAATACATTCAGAAGCATTCCAGGCCATGCAATTGCTCCAAAGCATAGATCTAGTCTCCTACCACTCATCCATCACGTAAAGTGGCAAACTTTACGTGAATCCAAAGAGATCTAAGCTGTTTGCACATCGGGCTAGGGTTTGGGACATGTAAGCTTCACTAAACACTCCAACACAGGGACTTTCATGCTCTCTGATTCTTCTCCCTTCCAGATCTGAGGTAGCAACCTCAGATCTAGCCTCTAGACTTCCCATTACATCCCTAAACAAATTCCCACAACCCCAAAATGAAGAAACCACATAACAACAGTCCAATAACAAGATATTACCTCTAAGAGATGCCCCAACTGCAATGTAATTCGAATCCAAGCAAAGCCCCTTGCTCCAAGCCTTCAATCTCCCAAAATTCCTTCAACAATTACTTCTCCAAGCTCCAATCCACTCAACATTGGTGCTTCTCCGCGATTTAGGGTTTTCTGGGGCACAAGGGGTGATTTAGAGGCTGGGAGGAAAACATAATGATCTTTATATAAGGCTCAACCCCGAGAATTAGGGTTTTCTCCACTCAGCGCCTACTCGCCGAGTCCATTACACTGACTCGCCGAGTCGGCCACTTAACACGCGACCAAGTCGCGACTCTACTCGCCGAGTCCGCACATGGACTCGCCGAGTCACTCTTTCCCAATTTACTCTTTTAGCCGTTCAACTCTACTCTTGATATTTCGGGATGTTACAAAAACCCTAATAATATATTAGAGAGAATGATGACTCAACACACAAAAGAAGTGAACAACTAAATCAATTATCCCAAAATTACACATAGAGAAAAACTTATATACTCTGAGCATGAACCGCGACAAACAAATATTAAATCCACATATAATCTGAACCGAAAAGATCCGCGCCACTTTGTAACTTTCAATAACATGAGCTGCAGTCCACAACTTAATACAACATAGCAAGATCAGTCCTCCTTGTAAATATCTTAATAAACCAACCACTAATAAATTACATTACAACCCTTTAACGAAAACTAAAATAACAAAATCTAAAATAAATAATAATTATATAATAAAGGATATTAAAGTCAAATGATAAGTTTGAACATTCAAATTTCTCAATAGCCCCCCTCAAACTAAGCACTTGACAACCAAACATTCTCTTGAAAAGGATCAACCAAACCTATATGTTTACTCAAAACATTATGCTGAATAGTTCCTAAAGATTTTGTAAGAATATCAACTACATTATGATCAGAATAAACTTTAAGAACTTGAACAATTCCCTTTGAAACTTTATCTCTAATAAAATGAGTTTCAACCTCAAAATGTTTTGACTTCTCATGAAAAACTAGATTCAAAACCAACTTTATAACATATTCATTATCACAAAATATTGGAGCTGGAATCAAATTTTTAATTCCAATATCAAACAGAATTTTCAGTATCCTAATAATTTCATATGAAACAGTTCTAAGAGCACGATAATCAGACTTAGTAGAAAAACAAGAAACAATATCCTATTTCTAACTTTTCCATGAAATCAAAGTATCACCAAAAAAATACAAAATATCCAGTAACAGATTTTCTAGACACAAGACACTTAGCCAATCTGCATCTACAAATCCTTTTAGTGACAAACAATTATATTTAGAAACAATAAAACCTTGCCTAGGATTAGATTTCAAATATTGAAGTAATCTCAAAGCTATATTCAAATGAGATTTCATTGTGCTATGCATAATTATGTAACATCCCAAAAATTATGAGGTAAAATTTCATTTCTAATTCAACCAAAACATTAATTATCTTTAAGTCAACAGTCATTATCCTTTTCTAAATATTTAAAAGTACTTTATAAGAAAATAGTTATCAGAGTACAATCCCAAAATCATCATAACACGGAAACATGAGTGGACGCGCTGCGATCAAGTTGGGCCTTTCCCTTTTGAATCGGATGTACCTGAAACCATAACCATAAAAACTATAAGCACAAAGCTTAGTGAGTTCCCTAATATACCACATACCATACATAGAACCAAGCATATATGGATGCTTGCAATCCCCTTTGGTCTATTTCAACAAGATACCGAGTCTATTTCACCGCTATCATTACCATACATATCACCCATATAGTGGGCCTGCCTGTCATCGGGCCCCACTTGGCATCGGCCCCGCTCAACATTGAGCCTCGCTGGGTATACAGATCTGTCAGCCATCTGGCCCTGCCTGGCATCGGGTCCCACCCGGTATACATATGACATATAAGCATATAATCATATAAATGCGTGCGATAATCACAAAGATAATAGAATACAATACAATCATCAGAACCCCCCCCCCCCCTCGAGGAATCGGGCCTTGCCCGGTAAGCATAAATAACAACACATAACACATGCAAGAGTCACACAAACATTTAGCATCCTTACATAATAAGCCATGGGCCGACATTAGTGCCTTCGACCCGCTAAACACAGTGAGGAAACTCACCTCACGCTACTGAATCACTCGAATGAATCTCTAACTACCGGTTTAGAAAATCCTTGCACTATCAAAATTAATAGCATCCAATTATTATTTGGATCTTAGCCCATAACCAAAAGTCTAATCAATTGGCTCATAACCCGAGCAAAAGACCATTTTACCCTTTTCTATCTTGGCACAAAATCAAGGCCCAAATTCTAATTGGCAACCTAAGGCTCAATTATGGCCTAGTATTCCAAATTAGGCCCAAATCCATCGTGGGCCTAAAATCCAAGGAAGCCCAGCATGCTAGTCTAATGCCCAACACAGAAGTATGATGATCTTGATGGGTTTTAGCCATAAGAACTTTCCTATGTGCGCATGCAAAACCCTAATGCTCGGATCTAGGCTTTCTAATTAAACATGCTTTGAATCCAAGACTTCTAATGGCTAATTAGGTTAAATAACAACATTGAAATAGATCTAGAATCATACCTTTGGATTCCTTGTTGATCTTGTTGTCTTGGAGCTTCTAGAGTCACAAATGTCACTCCTCTAATGGCTTACAAACACCAATAGCAAGCAAGATGATTTAGGAGAGAGGAGAGGGGAGGAATTCGGCCAGAGTATCTCTACTGTAGATGGTGTGTCCAATTCCCTCACCCCTAGGGTCTATTTATACTTGTAGAATCCTTAAGGGTTACAACCTAAACCCTAATTGGATAATCTTCTCTTAAGGCTATCCAAATCCATTCCATAGATAAACCTTTGGACGATTTTAGGTATCCTATATCTCATAGAATTCGTCCAAAGCATATCCCAATAGATTTATAGTCTAAAGTTTAACTATCAAACAATTGACAGTTTATACCCCTTAATCTCTTTAAGTCACCAAATTAATTCCAATTAATTTATGACTTATATTAATCAAATAACCATATATTATTCCTTATAATATTTACTCTCTCTTAACAAATCATCCATCAAGTTGCTATGGTGAAGGCAACCCAAAAGGACCATGCACAACCGGATCAAATACTTGCCTAATATAGTTGCAGCCTTAGACACTATTCCAACAGTCTCCCACTTGGATAAGTCTAGTAACTATACAAGTACAATTCGGTTTGCAATCGTAGCTCTCAAAGACGCTGTCAACTCTGATCTAATCAATCTTGTCCTTTAGATAAGGGATCGTACAGTCCTCTGTTAGATATCATGTTGACAATCCTATGGAATGGTTAGTCAAGCATTTGATTTCTCGATCTCCGATTTATTTGACATAGAACTTAATCAAACACATCAATTCAGTTCTGACCGGGCCCGGCACATAAGTCAAATCAAATCATCGAGTGGCCAAGATATCTCTTCTACCCTCTTAGGATAAAATTTACAGATAAACTTTGACTTATATGCATTTACTTATTCATTAACCAACTATACACAACAATGCGTTTTATAACACCAAGTTACTGATGCGTTTTCGCATTATCAATGCACAATCAATTAACAAATAATAAATCATATATCTAGGTTTTAAGACTATATGATATTATCGTCTTGCGATCACCTTTTATATCGTATTCCATAAGGTGATTCCAGCAAGCGCGGGTTTATTCCAATGCTCAAAACTAGTTCATAAGCACTCATGAACGTTGCAACAACCCTTGCTATGTCTAACACCATTTAGACATTCTACACACCAATTCATGACAATCTTCATTCATATCTACTCCCAACATATGAACGATTGTGGACCATTTGAATAATTCGATTATTCCTAATAAACTCAATTATTCTAGAAGTCAAAACATGCAAAGTGAAACAATAGTTAAACAGTTAACATGTGACAGTAACTTTACTCATAAATAAAACTCCTTTATTTAATCATCAAATGTTAATTACATTTATCTATTATACGTTTCTAATACTATCTATTCTATACTAATATCATCCTTCAGCCCAATACTCCTAGCATGCTGCAAGTGCTTAACCCTACTCAGTCCCTTCGTAAGCGGATCTGCTGGGTTATCTTCTGATGATATCCTCTTCACTATGAGTTGTCCTTCTTCTACACGATGTCTAATGAAGTGATATTTTCTGTCGATATGTCGAGATCTACCATGATCCCTCGGCTCCTTGGTCAAGGCAACCGCACCTTCGTTATCACAGAAAATCTCCATGGGCTCCTTTATGGCCGGCACAACCCCAAGATCACCAATGAAGTTCTTTAGCCATATTGCCTCCTTCGACGCTTCGCTTGCTGCAATGTACTTTGATTCGCACGTTGAATCAGCTACGGTTTCCTGCTTGGAACTCTTCCATGTCACTGCTCCTCTATTTAGGGTAAAGACCCAGCCCGACTGCGAATGGTAGTTGTCCCTGTCGATCTGAAAGCTGGCGTCACTATACCCTTGCACCTTCAAGTCATCACTCCCTCCGAGGACTACGAACCATTCCTTCGTCCTCCGAAGGTACTTAAGGATGTTCATCACCGCAATCCAATGTGCTTTGCCAGGGTTCCCTTGATATCTGCTAACCATGCTCAAAGCGAAGGCTACATCAGGGCGAGTACAAGTCATAGCGTACATGATTGAGCCAACTGCGGAAGCGTATGGTACTCAGCTCATTTCTGCTATCTCAGCTTCGGTACTCGGACTTTGAGTCTTACTCAACTTGGCATTTCCTTGTATCGGTAATTCTCCCTTCTTTGAGTTTTCCATACTAAAACGTTTTAGTACCTTCTCTAAGTAAGTATTCTGACTAAGTCCAATTAGTCTCTTATTTCTTTCTCTTACTATCCTTATTCCCAAAATGTAAGAAGCCTCTCCGAGGTCCTTCATAGCGAAACACTTCCCGAGCCAGGACTTAACCTCCTGCAGAGTCGGGATGTCGTTTCCTATGAGTAATATGTCATCGACATATAGAACGAGAAAGCTTACTATACTCCCACTGGCTTTGACATATACACAAGATTCGTCTTCGCTTCGTACAAATCCAAACTCTTTGACTTTCTCATCGAAGCAAAGATTCCATCTGCGAGACGCTAGCTTAAGTCCATAAATGGACTTCTCAAGCTTACACACTCTATTCGGATGCTTTGGATCCACAAACCCCTCTGGCTGAGCCATGTAAACATCCTCAGCCAACTTTCCGTTAAGGAAAGCGGTCTTGACATCCATTTGCCAAATCTCATAATCATGAAATGCGGCAATTGCTAGCATCACTCTAATAGATTTAATCTTCGCAACTGGTGAGAAGGTCTCATCATAGTCAACTCCGGGAGTTTGAGTAAAGCCCTTCGCGACCAATCTCTCCTTATATGTGTGTACGTTCCCATCCACGCCGGTCTTCTTTTTGAAGATCCATTTTCACCCAACGGTCTTACGTTCGGGCACATAATCAACCAAATTCCAAACTTGGTTATCGTACATGGATTGGATCTCGCTATCCATTGCCTCTTTCCATTTCGCAGACTCCGGGCCTGCCATGGCTTCCTTATAGCTATTAGGTTCATCAAGATTTACTAGTGTACCATCACTAATATACGTGTCCCCTTCGGTAGTAATATGAAAACCATAAAACTGGGGTTGAACTCTAACTCTATCGGAACGTCTGAGAGGTAAGGATTCGTCAATCGGTTCAACCGGAGTTTCCTCCTCGGGTTGAATGCCAGCGGTAGAGGTTCCTTCATCTATCGACTCTTGAATCTCTTCAAGTTCGATTTTCCTCCCACTGTCTCCTTGGCTTATGAGTTCTCGCTTTCGGAAAACTCCTCTCCTCGCAACAAAGACAACATTGTCTTTCGGTCTATAGAAGAGATATCCAAAGGATGTTTGCGGGTAGCCGATGAAAATACATCGCTCACTTCGAGGTTCAAGCTTGTCGTGATTATCTCGTCTTACGAAAGCCTCGCAACCCCAAACCTTGATGTGTGCCAACAAGGGAGCTTTCCCCGTCCACATTTCGTGAGGTGTTTTGGCAACCTTCTTAGTAGGAACTCGGTTAAGGATATGGGCGGCAGTCTCTAAGGCATACCCCCAAAAGAAGATTGGTAGTGAAGCACGACTCATCATAGAGCGAACCATATCCAATAAGGTTCGATTACGCCTTTTTGCCACACCATTCAACTGCGGTGTCCTAGGAGGCGTCAATTGCGAAACTATTCCACACCCTTGAAATAATCGTGGAATTCAAGACTTAGGTACTCTCGTCCTCGATCGGATCGAAGCATCTTGATTTTCCTGCCCAATTGATTCTCCACTTCATTCTTGAACTCTTTGAACTTTTCAAAGGTGTCTGACTTTTACTTGATTAAGTAGATATACCCATATCTACTATAGTCATCGGTAAAAGTCACATAGAAGCGGTTCCCATCCTTCGTGGTTGATCTAAAGGGTCCACATACATCGGTATGTATTAGGTCCAATAGCCCCTCACCCCTTTCACAAGTACTCGTGAAGGGTGACTTAGTCATCTTTCCAAGTAAACAAGACTCGCATGTGTCATCTTCCCTAAGGTCGAATGACTCCAACACTCCATCCTTTTGGAGTTGTGCTATGCGTTTCTTGTTGACATGTCCAAGACGACAATGCCACAAGGATGCTTTATCCATACTAGTGGAAGAATCAATATTCAAAACATCATTTCCTAAGTTATCAACAATCATAACAGTTTCATATATTCCATTACATGGTATAGCTTCAAAGTAAAAGACACCATTTAGAACCATTCTCATTATTAAAAGAAAATCTAAATCCTTGTCTATATAAACCATGAAATGAAATGATGTTTCTAGCCATTTCTGGCGAATAGCAACAATTGTTCAAATCTAAAACCAAACTATTCCTAAGCACTAAAGAATACACTCCAATCTTGGTCACAGGCGACGATCTTCTGTTCCCCATGATTAGATTGATCCTTCCTTGCTCTACATCCCTACTTCTTCTTAGTCCCTACACATTAGAACAAATGTGATAACCACAACCGGTATCAAGAACCCAAGAAATAGCATGATTAGAATCCTTAGATTTGATTGTGTATATACCTGCGAAAGATGGCTTGATCTTTCCTTCTTTGATCGCTTGCAGGTAATTCGGACAACTTCTCTTCCAATGTCCTATCTTGTGGCAGTGGTGGCACTCTGCCTCCTTTGGGTTGGAGCAGGGCTTAGAGGGATCAACTTTGGTCCCACTAGAAGAGGCACCATCTCGGGTTTTCAACTTGTGATAGTTATTCGATGAAGCTTTCCTCTTCTTTCCCTTCCCTTGACCAATAGCCAAGACAGGAGCAGCGGACGGATTGGGAGTTGGTGCAACAGACTTGTCCTTGAAGTTGCTCTCAGCGACCCTCAAGAGACCTTGGAGTTTGCTTAGGGTGACCTCTTTTTTGTTCATGTGGTAGGTCATCCTAAATTGGTTGTACATTGGAGGCAAAGAGTGAAGCACCATATCGATCGCCAAGTCTTCACCGAAGTCAACATTTAACTTGCGAAGGCGGTCGACATACCTTTGCATCTTTTGCAGGTGCATGGTAAGAGATTCTCCATGACCCATCTTAGTGGAGATCATGTTAGTGAAAATCTCGTAACGCTCTTGTCTCGAGTTTTGGTGGTATCTCTCCAACAAGTCTTGATGCATCTCGTATGGATACATGTCCTCGTAGGACTTTTGGAATTCGGAGTTCATGGTGGCGATCATGATGCAATGTACCTTCGTTGCATCTCGCTCATGAGTTTCAAAGGCGGTGATTTCTTCGGGAGTAGCAACTTCGGGGTTGATTTTCTCAAGCTTCTCATCGAGGACATACTCTTTATCCTCATAGCGAGCAATGGTGAGAATGTATCTTATCCATTCGCTAAAGTTCGTTCCATCGAAGGTGACCTTTTGGCAAAGGCTCATCAACGTGAAAGAACTAGCAGCAGCGTTGTTTGCGTTCGACATCTTCAATTAGAAAAAGGACAAAGATAGATTAGAATAATAATCCCTAATTATCACCCAATAAGAAAATTAGGGCTAGGATCCAACAATAATATTTACATACTAAAAAAGGGATGCCGTAATCTAACATGCAAATAAATTGAAGGTAAGTGAATGACGATTCACTAATTCTCCATCACAAAACTTAAACTATTAGTCCTAAGTGTTTTTGAGAATTCCTAGGTTCGGATGAGATTCATTGAAACTATTCAATGACATGTTTAAATCTCGATATGCCCCTCTTGTTTGTGATTGGGATGCCGAGGATCACAAAGCGGGTGTGAATTACCATGCAAATTCACATGGTGCCTTCATTGTAACGATCACCTATTCGATGTGCCGGTAAACCACACACGCTCCATCGAACTATGATAAACAATGAATCACCCTTTGCCACCTTCGCTTAGAACCAATTAGTGTGCCGGTAAACCACACACGCTCCACTAACTTCTTAGCAAGGTGCAAAGTGTAATTTCATGGGATTGCATCAATTCACTTTTCCTAAAGTAACTAAGATTGGGAAATTTTTAAAACGTGTAGTTACTTTGTATTTCTTATTATACTTTTAATGAGAAGATGAGGTTGCCCTATCCTACCCGTTCGGCTAACGACCGTCCACCAATCAAGCAAGCGGTGGGTGTGAGTGTACACCCATTAAGCGCCATTTTATAGGCCACAACCTTATACCCACCTTATACATCGGCTTCATGAATGAGGCCTACTAACGGTAAGACTAGCATTTAGTTATATATATATATATACATATATATATATATATATATATATATATATATATATATATTATTCTAGTAATATCATATTAGTATAGGGTTGTATTTTAAAACCTTTTAAAATCTAGGGTTTGAAATTTAAGTTGTCTAAATTAAAACTTTTAATCACAAATATAAATTTCAAAACTTTAGGGTAGGTTTTAAACATTTAAAACATGAAGGATCAAATAACAAATAATTCCAATTAACAATTAATATCCTAATTATCTTTATTTGATTTATCCAAGATTTCTTTTAAGATAATTATCAAAATAATTAATCATTTATCACATAAGGAAATTAAATATTTTATTAGATGATAAATATCTTTAATTAGATCAAGATTATAGTCATATATATCAAAAAAACGGATTAGGGTTGATCTAATATGATTAAGGTAAGTTTCCATAAGATAAACATGAAAAAATCCCGGTTTTGCCTAATCCAGACGCCCGGACTCGCCGAGTCCACTTTGGAACTCGCCGAGTCCATGACTCATAAACCCAAAATCGAATTTTGCAGGTTTGTTTCAGTTAATCAAGCAACAATTTAAAGAAAACCAAGCTAGGCTCTGATATCACTGATGGGTTTTAGCCATAAGAACTTTCCTATGTGCGCATGCAAAACCCTAATGCTCGGATCTAGGCTTTCTAATTAAACATGCTTTGAATCCAAGACTTCTAATGGCGAATTAGGTTAAATAACAACATTGAAATAGATCTAGAATCATACCTTTGGATTCCTTGTTGATCTTGTTGTCTTGGAGCTTCTAGAGTCACAAATGTCACTCCTCTAATGGCTTACAAACACCAATAGCAAGCAAGATGATTTAGGAGAGAGGAGAGGGGAGGAATTCGGCCAGAGTATCTCTACTTTAGATGGTGTGTCCAATTCCCTCACCCCTAGGGTCTATTTATACTTGTAGACTCCTTAAGGGTTACAACCTAAACCCTAATTGGATAATCTTCTCTTAAGGCTATCCAAATCCATTCCATAGATAAACCTTTGGACGATTTTAGGTATCCTATATCTCATAGAATTCGTCCAAAGCATATCCCAATGGATTTATAGTCTAAAGTTTAACTATCAAACAATTGACAGTTTATACCCCTTAATCTCTTTAAGTCACCAAATTAATTCCAATTAATTTATGACTTATATTAATCAAATAACCATATATTATTCCTTATAATATTTACTCTCTCTTAACAAATCATCCATCAAGTTGCTATGGTGAAGGCAACCCAAAAGGACCATGCACAACCGGATCAAATACTTGCCTAATATAGTTGCAGCCTTAGACACTATTCTAACAGATCCAACAAGGCTCAAACAATGGAAACCCCAAACATTGGCCCAATACCGAGAACGTCAAACCTAAGGCTCATCTGCTGAGTATGCGGGGCATACTTATCTCGGATGCTTAGCATACTCCTTCTGGGGCTAGTACGTGCAGCGTACCAGCTGGGTATGCCCAACATACTCCGCAGTGTGCTACCCTACTACATTAAGCACTTACTTCGTTAAGCCTTTCCTCTAAATTCACATATTTGATCCCTAAAGGTGACCTATCATGTAAAGTTGGCAACTTTACATACATGTATGGCTTAATGGGGCTCAAGAGCTCAAAAAGTGCTTAACCAATGTCTTAGTACATGCATGGGTCCAAATACTCCATAAAGTTGACATTTTTATGTACATTGGGACTGATTGGAGCTAAGATATAGCATCCATTGCCTGTGGAGTAGATCAAAAGCTCTCATTTAACACAAAGGACTCAAAAAGTGCACAAAATGCTCCATGAACTAGATCTAACATATAAGAGCATAAAGATGTAAGTTTTTTTACCTCAAAAGCTAGAAAATATGGAGATGATCCTGGATCCAAAAGCTCAAGAAATCCTAAGTATTCCTCTTCTTCGTCTCCTTTACAAAACACCAACAAACACTCTTCAAGCTCAGTACTCACCAATTCATTCTAGGGTTTCGCTTTCAGGGACAAGGAGAGGTGGAGGTTGGTTAAACATGTCAAAATGAGGCTATAATGATGTTTAAATAGGGTGAAAACCCTTAAAATTAGGGTTTTCTGAAAGATCTAGTATGCTAAAGAGTCATATTAAAGTGACATTGCTAAATAACATATGATAATAATGGGTCACACTAATAACAACTTGATATAATTGATTATTTATTAGAAATTGATTTTAATAAATATTCAATAAAACTCTTATAATTAAATTGGAAATTATTTATTTCATGGAAATAATAAATTCTATTAGCATGTAACTTTATATATATATATATATATATATATATATATATCATATGGTATGATTTATAAGTCATGTACAAAATTTTGGACTAGTTGAATCCTTTTGTCTTTTTCCTAAAAGACAAGGTTTATATTTTATAAAAGAGTTTATAAAAATTTGAATTTCTTTCTTCTTCTTCTTCTTTATACAATTTTTGAGATATGCATAAAAAGAAGAAGTGCATAACTTGTCTACTCATGCTTTAAAGGCATGGGAGACATGCTTATGACAATGGGGACAAGTTTGCTTAAAGTGCTAAGGACTAATGGTTAATACCTTCACTTTTTGCATATAAATATGAGACTTGCATTTGGCTAGAAGGCTCATCCCTCACTTCTTGCAAGTGGCCAAAATCTCTCTTGTCTCTCTCACTCTTGTCTTGCAAAAGTGTTAGAAGGCTAGAAGTTACTTGTATTAACTCTCTTGAAGTTCATACTTTGGTTATGAACTTCAAGCTTAAGGGTTTAAGAGTTTTGGACTAGCATCTACATCAAGTTGAGTCATTGTTGGTGTCTCAAAGGTTCCACATTCTTTATCAACTTCCAAGCCTCCCAAGAGGACCCAAAGAACTATAAAGGTTGTTTTTTCTTCATCCTTCATTTGGTTGGTGTTTAATATTTATGTAACTTGCAAGAAGATCCTTAGTGGGTATAAAATGTTTATGTTATTTCAAATTTTAAAGTCTTTCGTTGCCATATTTTTCAAGTTTATGAAGCTATTTTTGATATAAAACCCAACAATTGGTATCAGAGTCATCTTGCAAATTTTGTTAGATTTTTTGATTTTTGGAAATATTAGTTTTTGGAGAATATGGATAACTTGTTTTTGTATAAAAATAAGTTCATACATATTTTCTTTGACAACTTTTTTTTTTAATTTTATGTGACAAAAGTTTCATGCATCTTTTGTCATTTAATGTTGTCTTAGAAAAACAAAGATTGTTTTATGTTTATGTTGATGTATATGATGTGCATAAACTAGCCAAGGACCATTGTCTTTGTTGTGCTATTGTGTTTGTTGTTTTTATTATAAAAAATGGTTGTAATAATTTATTTAATCATATGGTATGTAATAATTAAATATATTAGATTTTCTTGTTTATTTTTGTAAAGTAATAGATTAGCTTTTAGAAATAATTTATTTATACAAATATGTAACAAGAAATGAAGTTTGAACCATTTTTGAAGACAAAAGGAAATATTTCGAGTTCAACATGTGCTGGGAAGAACATGACACTTTCTGAAAAGTGTCATGAATGCTACGCATGTGCCGAAAAGGTGCTAAACAGATAGATGACATTTGCTGAAAAGTGTCATGAAAGCTGCAGTTTGAAAGAATTTTTTTTAAATCTTTTGCAAGCAATGAGTGTTTACTCAAGTGGGAGCTTCTTCAACAACATTACAAAATATTTTTTGGTCCCCTTAAATGTCCATTTGGGAATGGACTTGGTATTTTTGTGTTGGCTTACAAAAATGTCATTAGTTGGTTATGTTTATACATATATATCTTTTTATACACGTTTGTGTTGTTTATTTTATGCAATTATTATGTGTGGTTGATAAATTAGTTTTTAACATGCTAAAACAATTTTGGACAAAATAAACATCACTTGGAGTTTAGGTTTTCAAAATTAGACATAAGATGTAAGAAGTTATTATTTTAAAATATAACCCGATTTTATAAAATCGTAAATAACGATAATTTTGAAATACTCCATTATAAGTGTTTAAATGGTTATTTTTATAACTTATACAAAATCCAAATATATAAGTAATAAAATGAAGTTTTATTAAAGATATAAAAGGTTCAAATGCATTCAAACTTAATATCGGTTATTAAAATTGAATTGCGTCAAATTATATAAAAAAACTAGCTTTTTATATAGAACTTTTAGAAGTAATTTGCTTTTGAAAATTGATACCGTGGTTTATTATATGCATCTAATAACCATGATATCATATGTTTTTTTTTAAACTAGAATAATTAATCATATAAAGACCATTTTTACAAACCTCAAATCTATGCAATCCTTTTGAAGAACACTCACACGTCTCTTGTATGCACTAGTGGGATAAATGATACCTAACCATTTAGTGTTATCTTTTGATGGCCAGGGTGTATTCGCGATTTCTATAACCAAGTTATAGGACAATTACACAAGTTTTTCAAAGTGATCAATTTGATCGGAAATCTTTTGTGATAAATGATACCTAAGCAAGAGAGTTCCAATGCATAGATGTGATCAACCATGTTTAATTAAATTTGTTATTAGCGATTCCAAAGAACTAGGAATTATATAGCAAGATATAATTGATAATTGATATCTACCGAGTTGAATTCAAATGGATGAGATAAAGGACACCTAACCATTTATTTGTTTTGCAACTTGGATCTTAGACTTTGATAATTAATGTTTTTGGAAACTAAAAGGGTATTAATTATTGAAGATTAAATATTGAAAATCCTAAATGAATTTTGTTAAAATTTTGTAGTTAAGTAATCCATTCTCATTATCATGAATTGTCATTTTTTAATGACTAAATGAAATAGTAACATTCAATAGATACAACTTCAATGAATGGTTTCATGTCTTAAGAGACAATATTGTGAGAGATATGAAATTGTATACACTTAAGGGTAATAGTCCTAAACTATTTGCTTTGAGCAATGAACATGAACATGATACCTAGTAAAGGCATCTTGTGATGCTTAAGGTGTTTCTAACCTCAAGCTAGGGATAGGTATTCAGGACTTCTAGGAAGTCTTGGATAATTTAAACATATATATGATGATATACCAGGTCAAACAATATTCCAATGCATATAGTTATATTTTATTTAAAGCTAGTTTAAACATTGGAATAATTCAAGGCTAAAAGAATCACCTTCTGTGACCCAGGAGGCCCATGTTTTATGGACTGAACACCTTTAAGCCCAATAAACTTACTAAAGCTCACATAGATGGAACTTGTTTCTTTTGTGAAGAAACTGGTCACTGGAAGAGGATTTACTTCTCTTATTTGGAAAGAAAGTCTGGAAGAGACTAATACTTATTGTATCTACTAGATAGAACTCATAATTTTCATATAACACTTAGGTACTTGATACTTAAATGTTAATCTAATATTTGTAAATAGCTTGCAAATATTTGCTGAAGAGTAACCAAGCTAAGCACAATCAAGTAGGAACTACACTCTCGGAGTTTAGTTTATTATTTATGCTTAAAACATAAATTACTTATAATGTAAAACAATATTTGTTTTGGAACAAAGTATGTTTTAATTTAGCATGCGTAAATTTATGTCTTAGTTATTTTATTCAAGTGTTTGATCATTTACTTAATCGTTTTTCATAACGATAATATTCAAATTCTGAAATGATTAACTTCTATTTATGAGACTACATCTTTGAAATTGTTATCTTTATTATATAAATGACATTCACGTATTCCAACTTCAAGAAAGGGATATTTGAAGGCAAATAATGTAGTTTATTTGACATATGTGAACCTCATTTACATGTAAAGGATTCCTAATCATACTTTCACTAAGGTGTAGAGAAAATAATTAAGGAAATATACACTTTGGTGTATGACTTCCATTCTAATGAATGTCTTAGATTATGCACAAGATACCACATCAACTTTATTAACAACTATAGTAGTTTTAATTATATTTTACGTGGTAAAGCATAATTGTGAAATCTTTGTTGAATGTTTCAAAAGTTAGGATACAAACCGATAAGATCCATCTAAGGCTTTAATGATAATAAAGGATGAATTAAATCTTACATGGTATGATTTACTTTCTAATCGGTAGAAATATCCTCCTTTAATCTTTTTGGGATACTACTTCAATCACTATTAATTGTATCTTGAATATAAATACCAACTAATAAGTAGATTAAACACTTTATAAGATTTAGTATGGAAAGGATCCATCCTCATCTTACTTAATGTTTTGTGGATTTGAAGCCGATGTTGGACTAAAGCTTCTAAACCCAAAATCTGCTAAACACATATTTGTATAATACTCTAAATGTGGCTTAGATTATTATATGAAAACCGCTAAGAATAGGTCTTCTTATTCTTGTGAAAGCTAAGTTAGTAGAAAGCAAGCTTATAATGACAAAGCAAGTGGGAGGTACATGGTGTTGGATAAGGTGTCTAAGTCCATAACTATTTCTGGTATGTACTTGACCCGACCCGGTATGGTCCATTTGGGTTGCATGGCACCATGCAATTGGATAGACTAAATGAGAGAAATAACACTTGGAGATTATTAATATATTATAAGTTCTAATATATTAATAATATTATTTGATTAGTTTGATCAAGAATTAATTTAGAATTAATTATGTGATCAAAAGATAACTAATTAAATATATGGGTTGATTATGTAAATCATCCATATCTTGTATAGTGGGCTAAGAGGCTCCATGGATTATCAAGTTGGGTTCCACCCATAGGATGCTCCATGGGAGTTACAAACCCATGGGTCATGGAAATGAAGAGTCATGACACATTAGGGTTTAACCCTAGATGTGTCAAGACTATATAAGAAACATGTTCTCCACCAAAATCGGATACACTAAGAAAACAAGAGGGCTTGGCCGATTTCAAGAAGTGTGTGTTCTCTCATAAGTTTCTTCCAAGAGCATTTGGTGTTGTGTGAAGCATTTGAGGCATCACACTTGGGGTGCTAGGCTCACAAGGTTTCAAGGAACACAAACAACAACAAGGTAAGTTATTCTATCTATTATTCAAGTTAAAATTGTTCCTCATGTATGCTAGATAGGAATATAACCTTGGAATTCAACTTTGCATGATAATTAGACAAACATAGATCCAAGGTTATTAGGGTTGCATGTACACTTAGGAAGTGTTAGAATGCTCAAAACCCATCAGTGGTATCAGAGCCTAGGCTTGTTTGCTTTTTATTTGTGCTTAAAAGTTCAAAAAAGTCGAAAATCTTATTGTCTACGAGTGGACTCGTCGAGTCTATAGGGGGGACTCGTCGAGTTCACGTGTATCTTCAACCAACTCGGCGAGTAAATTCATGCACTCGGCGAGTAGGATCGACTGATTGCAGAATTTCGATTTTAGTTGCTGGAAATGGACTAGAAACATTACCCTAAACTGTTTTGGTACTTGAAAACTTGTTTTGATGGTGTAATGTTCTTTCTAATTCATTCACAACAACTAGTTATCAAAATTACAAAGTTTTAAGTGTAATTTTTGAATGTGTTCATATTCATGTTCTTGTTCTTATGATGTTTTAGATGATCATAGGAATTATTTGTAACCTATGTGGTAGATTAATTCTTGATCATAATGTGTTTTAATGGAGTCCATAACTTGTCCTCAAGTTATGGAAAACCAAGAGTCACACTTGAATTAAAACCATTAAAAGAACACAAGAGTTAGAAAAATGAAGAGTCTTCATTTTATTACTCTATTAAACTCATAAGTTACAAGAAATGAAAAGTTTTGAAAGTTACAAAACTTGCCCTCAAGTTTTGGAACAAGTAAAGTTAAGTTAAAACTTTAGTTCCAACCCCTAGAATTTTAAAAGATAAAATTCAACCCTTATACTTATATTATGATGATTTAATAATTATATATATGTATAAGAATAAAGTCGTCTTACCGCTAGTACGCCTCATTAACGAAGCCAGTCTATAAGGTGGATATAAGGTTGTTGCCTATAAAATGGTGACTTAATGGGTGTCTACTCTCACCCACCGCTTGCTTGACTGGTGGAGGGTCGTTAGCCGAACGGGTAAGACAAGGACTTATAAATTCTCATTCAAAGTATGATGAATATTATAAAGTAACTAAATGTTTTATTAAATTCCCAATCTTAGTTACTTTAGGAAAATGTGAATAAGGTGCTAATCCATGAAATTACACTTTACACTTTGTCTAAGTCGTTGGTGGAGCGTGTGTGGTTAACCGGCACACTAACTTGGACTTAACAAGGTAGGTAAAGGGTGACTTAAGGTTTATTATAGTATCAGTGGAGCGTGTGTGGTTTACCGGCACATCGATTGAGTGATAAACTTTAAGGGTACCAAGTGATTTGCATGGTTACTTCACACCTCGTTTTGTGATCCTCGGTATCCCAGTCACAAAACTTGGAGGGCACTCTCGAGATTGAAACATGCCTTTGAAAAGTTCATTGAATCTCAAAGAATCTAGGAATTTCTAAGAACCAATCATAAAACCTAATATCTAATATTTCGGTTTTCGTGGTGGAAATTAGTGAATCGTCATTCACCTACCTTCAAATATGGTATAGCTTAGATTACGGCGTACCTCTTCTAAGTTATATTATATTGTGATTGGATCCTAGCCTTAATATTACATTTGAGTGTTTTATTAAGGACTCTCTTATATCTATACTAAACTTGTTCTCTTCTTTCAGATGTCTTCAAATAATGCTTGAGGCTCGAATCCTAATGGCTCCTTTACTCTTATGAGTTTGTGTGGGAAAGTCACCTTTGATGGATCCAACTTCAATGAATGGATCAGAAACATCAGGATGATTACCCGCTACGAGGACAAAGAATATGTCCTTGACAAGGAGCTTAAGGAAATTAATGAGACCACTGCAACTCCTCAGGAGATCGCTGACTTTCAGGCACATGAAAGGGATGCTACGAAAGTAGCATGCATCATGATGGCCACAATGACAGCAGAACTCCAAAAGTCCTATTAGGATTTCTACCCTTATGAAATGCACCAAGATTTGATGGAAAGATACCATCAAAGTGCACGACAAGAGAGGTACGAAATCATCTGCTCCATGATAACAACCATGATGAAGGACGGGGATTCCATCATGAGCCACATGCAGAAAATGCAAAGGTATGTGGATCGATTGCTGAAGCTTAATGTGAACTTCCCGGAGGAGCTTGCAATAGATATAATTTTGCGCTCCTTACCATCGTGCTATGATCAATTCCGCATGACATATCACATGAATAAGGAAGAGGTCACACTCAGCAAACTTCAGGGACTTCTCAAGACTGCAGAATCAGGTCTTAAGGGGAAGTCGGTTGCTATCACTCCTACTCCAAACTCAACTCCGGTTTTGGCAATCGGAAAAAGTCGAGGGAGGAAGAGAAAGAGATCTTCGAAGGGTACCAAGGCTCGGACCCTTGATGGATCTTCTTCAAGTGGAACCAAGAAAGGTTTCATTACTCCTTCTTCTGACCCAAAAGAGGCTGAATGCTTCTATTGCCATGAAAAAGCTTATTGGAAGCGAAACTGCCCAAAGTACCAGCAGGATGTGAAGGATGGGAAAGTCAAACCCAACCATGCAGGTATTTACACTATCATTTCTAATAACTCACCCCATTCTAATTCTTGGGTCCTTGATACCCGTTGTGGTATTCATATTTGTTGTGACTTGCAGGGACTAAGAAGAAGTGAGAATGTGGAGCAAGGAAGAATAAACTTGATCATGGGGAATAGGAAAGCTTCACCTGTCACCAAGATTGGAGTTTATACTTTATCGCTAAGTAGTGGGTTTAGTTTAGATTTGAATAAATGTTGTTACTCGCCAGGAATGGCAAGAAATATTATTTCCTTTCATGCATTGTACAAACAAGGTTTCACCTTTTCATTTGATAATGAAGTTGGTTCGATTAATGCTTTCTTTAATAATGTTCTTTATTTTAAAGCATTACCTTGTGATGGTGTGTATGAAGCTGTATCTGTTGTAGATAACTCAGGAAATAATGTTTTTTGTATTGATTCTCCTAATAATAATAACTTGGATAAAGCATCATTATGGCATTGTCGTCTTGGACATATAAGCAAGAAACGCATAGGCCAACTCCAAAAGGATGGAGTCTTGGAACCGTTTGACCTAAAGTCAGATGATAGTTGCGAATCATGCTTACTTGGAAAAATGACAAAGTCACCCTTCACAGGCTCGTGTGAAAGAGGTGAAGGTTTGTTGGACCTTATACACACGGATGTGTGTGGACCATTTAAACATGCCACAAGGGATGCTAATCGTTATTATTAGACTTTTACTGATGATTACAAAACTTTCATTCTTGTTAGCCGGAAAATGGCTCGTGGTAAAGACAAGATATACTTTGACCAGACGTGCTCGGAATCTTTTTATCGATTCGGGGGAAGTTCTCGTACCTTCACCTCTACAATTCGGTAAAGCGGCTTCGCCTCCTCGCTTTTGTTCAATTATAAATAAATAACCACTTTAATGGAGATTTATAGCATCATTCAAGTAAATACAGATTAAGATCGTAAAAACATAAGCTTGTAATATAGCTACACCTAATTCCAGACCGGTTAATGCAAGAACTATAAATAAAGGACCAAGATCCCCTATAAAAAACAAAATATCATTCATACATAGCATAGTCCAAGCGAACCCACTTAAAATCTTTACTAAACTATGACCGGCCATCATATTAGCAAATAAACGTATTCCTAAGCTTAATGCGCGAAAACAATAAGAAATTAGCTCAAGGAGTACTAAAAAAGGTGCTAACGGCAGTGGGACTCCTGCGGGTAATAAGAAGCTTAAAAAATGAAGCCCATTTCTTTGAAATCCTACTATAGTAATGCCAATAAAAATGGAAAATGAGAGACCTAAAGTAATGAGAAAATGACTTGTAACTGTGAAGCTATAAGGTATCATACCCTGAAGATTACAAAATAACAAAAAAGTAAAAGTGACCAAGATGCAAGGGAAAAACTTTTGTTTAACATTTCTGGAAAGACCCCCTATTTGTTCGTTTACCAGGTTAAGCACGAAATCATAAATAAGCTCTACCAAGGATTGCCAAGCGTTTGGTACTAAGTTTCCTCCTCCTTTTTTTGTAACAAAATGAATCAGAAGTAGGACCAAACTGAGAGTTAGCAGCATAAACAAAGATGAATTTGTGAATGAGAAATACAAGTTTCCTATCTTCATAGGAATCAATGGGAGAATGGAAAATTGCTCAAGTGGGCTGTTGGGCGTAATCGTAAGAAACACTTTTCATTTCATCCCTATAGTTCCGCTTCTTGCTCTAAAAATTAGGAAAGACTTGTCGGAAATCGCCAGTTGGCTTGGTCCGACCAAGAAAGGCATGGGACTCTTTGGGCATTGCTTGGGTCGAGTGAAGTAAAGACTGACTACCTATAATATAAAGATCCCTCACTGCACACTTTAGATATAATGAAAACCTTTAGTTTAGGAGTCATTCAGGCTAGATCTAAAAAAAGAACATAGCCTTCGTATGATCCCTTTCTCGTACCCTATCTTGAGCAGGAAAGTGTTCAGTAGGAAAAGACTGGAAGAAATGGGATTCGAACCCATGCATGATGCAATCTTCTTGTATGTCGATTTAGCAAACCAATGCCTTAAGCCCTTGTGCTATCCCCCCATGATCAGATCAGATAGCCCTTTGGGCAACCAACCCATTTCGCTCTATCATTTCTTCTTTCTTTCCTAGCCTACTCAAAAACTATTTAGGAAGGGCTACCGTTATATACGCAATTAATAAAGGATGCCGAATCATCCACCGAATCCTATGTTTCATCCTAGTTTATTTGATGTGTATACCTGTTTTTCAGTTGGCCTCATGTATATCTAGGCCAATGTATCTTATTGGGCTTAGTATGTGCTTAGTTTCGGTTAATCCTTAGGCTCTTTTTGATTACGTAGAAACTTGGATTATTTTTAGCCTTTGTAATCGTAATCTAATTTCAATAATTTTTTCCATAGGTTAGTTTCTTTATTTTAGAGCTTGGGGAGTGTCTTGAGTTCTTTGTTTGGTTGCCTGGGGTGGGGTATGCCCCTTCATTTATGTTTACTTCGGGGGTTCTCCTCCATCGGTCAATGTATTCTTACTTACCGAAAAGAAAGACTAGTTAGGTATCGTAGGTAGAGCATATTCCAACACTTCGGATAACCACTTGACATTGGCACCTTGGCCAGGTAGATCCGTCCCACTCTCCGGACCTCACCTCTGCTTTTTTGGAGTACGGGATGACTCGGATGGGCAGATAAAACAGAACCTGTCAGTTACGCCTTTAGGGCTAGTAGATATGGATATGTCTACTTAATCAAGCATAAGTCAGAGACTTTCAAGAAGTTTAAGGAATTTAAACAGGAAGTCGAGAATCAATTGGGCAGGAACATTAAGATGCTTCGATCCGATCGAGGTGGTGAGTATCTTAGTTCAAAGTTCCTCGACTATCTAAAGGAATGTGGGATTGTCTCACAATTGACACCTCCCAGGACACCGCAGTTGAATGGTGTGGCTGAGAGGCGTAATCGAACCTTGTTGGACATGGTTCGTTCCATGATGAGTCTAGCTTCACTACCAATCTCATTCTGGGGGTATGCCTTAGAGACTGCCGCCCATATCCTTAATCTAGTCCCTACAAAGAAAGTTGCCAAAACTCCTCACAAGATGTGTACTGGTAAAGTACCTAAACTAGAACACATCAAGATTTGGGGTTGCGAGGCTTTCGTGAGATGCGAGACTCATGATAAGCTCGAACCTCGAAGCGAGAGGTGTATTTTCATCGGCTACCCACAACAATCCTTTGGTTACCTCTTCTATAGACCTAGTGACAATGTGGTCTTTGTAGCAAGAAGAGGAGTCTTTCGAGAAAGATAGTTTATAAGCCAAGGAGACAGTGGGAGGCAAATTGATCTTGAAGAAATTCAAGAGTCAAGTGGCGATGGAACTTCAAACTCTAGCACTCAACTTGAGGAGGAAACTCCTGTTGAGCCAAATGACGAATCTGTGCCTCTGAGGCGTTCCACAAGAGTTAGGAGTGCACCTGAGCATTACTATGGATTCCATATTACTGCAGAAGGTGAGAGACTTATTAGTGATGGGACACTAGTAAGTCAAGATGACCCTAACAGCTACGAGGAAGCCATGGCAGGCCCCGAGTCTGCTAAATGGAAAGAGGCTATGGATAGCGAGATACAATCCATGTATGACAATCAAGTTTGGAACTTGGTTGAGAATGTACCAGGTCGTAAGACTGTAGGGTGCAAATGGGTCTTCAAGAAGAAGACCGACATGGATGGTAAAGTACACACTTATAAGGCTAGACTGGTTGCAAAGGGCTTCTCTCAAATTCCTGGAGTGGATTATGATGAGACCTTTTCTCCGGTAGCCAAGATTAAGTCTATTCGGGTTCTGTTAGCCATAGCCGCATTTCATGACTATGAAATTTGGCAAATGGATGTCAAAACCGCTTTCCTTAATGGAAAGTTGGCTAAAGATGTTTACATGAGTCAGCCAGAGGGTTTTGTCAGCAACGAGTACCCTAATAGAGTGTGTAAGCTTGAGAAATCCATCTATGGATTAAAGCAAGCACCTCGCAGATGAAATCTTTGCTTTGATGAAAAGGTCAAGGAATTTGGCTTTTCTAGGAGTGAAGATGAATCTTGTGTGTATGTCAAGGCTAGTGGGAGTATAGTTAGCTTTTTGGTATTGTATGTGGATGACATACTACTCATAGGAAACGACATTTTAAACCTGCAGGAAGTAAAGTCCTGGCTTGGAAAGTGTTTCGCTATGAAGGACCTTGGTGAAGCTGCCTATATTTTAGGGATAAGGATCTTGAGAGATCGGAGTAAAAGACTAATTGGACTTAGTCAGAGTACCTACTTGGATAAGGTGCTGAAAAGGTTCAGCATGCAAGACTCCAAGAAAGGAGAGTTGCGCATCCAGAGTAACGCCAAACTGAGTAAGACACAAAGCCCTAACACTGAGGCTGAGATAGCACAAATGAGTCGAATACCTTATGCTTCGGCTGTAGGATCGATCATGTATGCTATGACGTGTACTCGACCTGATGTAGCTTTTGCCCTGAGCATGGTTAGTAGGTTTCAGGGGAACCCTGGCAAGGCACACTGGACTGCGGTAAAGAATATTCTCAAGTACCTACGAAGGACTAAGGACTGGGTCCTTACCCTCGGTGGGAGTGATGACTTGAGAGTTGTAGGGTATAGTGATGCTAGCTTCCAGACTGATAGGGATAACTTCCGCTCTCAGTCGGGCTGGGTCTTTACCCTAAATGGAGGAGCAATTTCTTGGAAGAGTTCCAAGCAAGAGACAGTGACAGATTCTACTTGTGAATAAGAGTATATTGCAGCTAGCGAGGCGGCAAAGGAGGCGTTATAGCTGAGGAACTTCATTGGAGACCTTGGAGTTGTACCAGCTATTAAAGAGCCAATGGAAATTTTCTGTGATAGTGAAAGTGTTGTTGCCTTAGCCAAGGAACCAAGGGATCACGGGAGATCCAGACACATCGACAGAAAATACCATTTCATCAAACATCGGATCGAAGAAGGACTCCTCGTGGAAAAGAGGGTATCATCAGATGAGAATCCGGCAGATCCCCTCACGAAGGGACTGACTCGGGTTAAGCATCTCCAGCATGCTCGGAGCATAGGGCTGAAGGATGATATTAGATTTAGTAGTTAGATAACCTCGAAATTTGTAAAGTGTAATTGACATTAGATGATGAATAAAAAGTATTCTATTTATGAGTAAAGTGTTGCTATCTCTTGTCGATCGTTTACTATATTTCTTTTTCATGTTTTGACTTCCAGAATAATTTTTGTTTGGTATAACATATTATTCAAACCTCCACAGTCGGTCATATGTCGGAAGTAGGTATGAATCAAGACTGTCATGTTTGGTTGTAGAGGTCTTGGAGAAGGCTACAGCAATCATGAGTGCTCATAAGTTCTGAGCATTGGACTCAACCCACGCTTATTGGAATCACTTCATGGAATTCTATCTCGAGTGATCGTGAGACGGTAATATCGTATAAGTCTTCAAACCTAGAGATATGATTTGTTACTTACAAGTTGGTTATGCATTGATTGTACGAAAAACGCATTGGTAACTCGATGTTATAAATCGTGCTCTTGTGTGTAATCCAATGAGTGGTAGAACAAACATATGAGTCGAAGTTTATCTGTTCCTTCTTGGATTAGAAGCTGATATCTGGGCCCCTCGATGATTTTGTTTTGACCTATATGCCGGGCCCGGTCAGAACTAAGTTGATGTGTTCAATGAAGTTCTTTGTCAAAAAAATCGGAAATCGGGAAACAAACTGTTGGACAATAAGTAAGACATTGTTCCGTGTATTTGTCCGACTGATATCAAAGAACAGAGGATTATATGATCACTTATCTTAAATGGCGTATCATCATCTTCTCAGTTTCGAGAAACCTTGAAAAGAGCTACGATTGCTGATCGGTTCCTGAAGTCATACTTGCAGTAATAGTTATTAGACTTATCCAAGTGGAAGACTGTTGGATAAGGTGTCTAAGTCCATAACTATTTCTGGTATGTACTTGACCCGACCCGACATGGTCTATTTGGGTTGCATGGCACCATGCAATTGGATAGACTAAATGAGAGAAATATCACTTGGAGATTATTAATATATTATAAGTTCTAATATATTAATAATATTATTTGATTAGTTTGATCAAGAATTAATTTAGAATTAATTATGTGATCAAAAGATAACTAATTAAATATATGGGTTGATTATGTAAATCATCCATATCTTGTATAGTGGGCTAAGAGGCTCCATGGATTATCAAGTTGGGTTCCACCCAGAGGATGCTCCATGGGAGTTACAAACCCATGGGTCATGGAAATGAAGAGTCATGACACATTAGGGTTTAACCCTAGATGTGTCAACACTATATAAGAAACATGTTCTCCACCAAAATCGGATACACTAAGAAAACAAGAGGGCTTGGCCGATTTCAAGAAGTGTGTGTTCTCTCATAAGTTTCTTCCAAGAGCATTTGGTGTTGTGTGAAGCATTTGAGGCATCACACTTGGGGTGCTAGGCTCACAAGGTTTCAAGGAACACAAACAACAACAAGGTAAGTTATTCTATCTATTATTCAAGTTAAAATTGTTCCCCATGTATGCTAGATAGGAATATAACCTTGGAATTCAACTTTGCATGATAATTAGACAAACATAGATCCAAGGTTATTAGGGTTGCATGTACACTTAGGAAGTGTTAGAATGCTCAAAACCCATCACATGGAACTTGAAGCAGCTCAAGAACCATAACCTTATGTAGTAATAGTTGGCACTAGTTTAACAAGGATTGTTAAAATTGAATAATAACTATTTACAAACACAAATTATTCGCATTAATGGTAGAAATCATCTATGACTTGATAAATGTGGAATATCTCATTGATGAACTTTTATTGATGATTTCTAGAAAATCCATCAAATACCAAGATGCTATGTCAGATCTCGAATCTGATAAATGACTTCGAGTCATGAAAATAAGATGTAATCCATGTATAAGAATCAAGTATGGGATTGATTTAAATTTCTCCTTATAGCAAGGCTAGAAAGAGTAAATGATTATTGTAGAAAGAATAAATTACATTGATAACCATACACATTTGAAGTAATACTTGCTATAAAAGGATTTTCTCATACTCATGTCATTGACTATGGTTCCTATCATACTCATGGCATTGACTGTGATCAAAACTTTTTCACAAGTAGCTATGACGAGATCAATAAGGATATTGTTTACTATAAATTCACATTCTTAATATGAGATATAATAAATAGATTTCAAGAAAGATCGCTTTTTTCTTAATAGAAATCTACTAGAAGACATCTATATATAGAATAGTCTGGAGGATTTCTTAATCTATGTTATCCTAACAAAGTGTGTAGGGCTTGAGATCCACTTGTGGATATAAAGAAACATCTAAACGTTTTAATCATCATTTTATGTAAAACCACAAGGTGTGTTTTCATATTAAAATGACTAGAACACGTGTGTTTACTAAGAACTAGTGGGAGCATTGTAAAATTCCTAATCTTGTATGAATGAGACATACTTAATCATTTGAAATCACATTCGGACTAAGCAAGGTCGTTTTCACCTTGACTCGGAAAGTGCTTCTAAAATGAAAGACTTAGGAAGGAAAGGATACATTCTTGGAATGTAAATATATAAGGGATAGTTAAAAAGAATGTTAAAAGTTTCATATCCTTATACATATATTGGCAATATCTTGAAAGGGATCAAGACACAAGATTCTTTTAGAAAATTCTTGGCATTGTCATATGGCATCATTTTGAGCTAGCCTCAAAAGTACAAAGCTTATAGGTTTGAACTAGATGAAACGATTTGTGTGCTATTTGCTTGACAAATGAATTCATCATTTATGCCATATTATGCATAGGACATGGTATTTGATCATGTTGTAAGCATGACATATGATACTAATTGAATACATTGTTAAGTCACTGGATGATTATGAGAGCATTCTAAGAGTAATTTAGAAAAACTAAGAGAATGTACATGAGACAATCAGTTTAGAAAGGATCTTTACGCAAAAAAAACTATATAAGATGTTAATTTCTAAACAAATATAAATAATTGTGATTTATAATTGGATTTTTTATTTCATTATGGAATGAAAGGTAAGTTTTGTTGGAATGAGGTCCAAGCAAAATATAATTACACAATCTACTACAAAATAAGAATACATTACTTTAGAAGTTGAATTCAAATATGACTGGATGAATGAGATCATTGAAAAACTATGTTGATTTCTGCCATTCAAGGATCACATAGAAATCTTTGTGACTTCGAGAGTATACTTAATCAAGCTAAGAGACTCTATATCACGAAAGAACACCAATCATATACTCTAAGATAATTAACTATACTTAGAGTAAAGATAAGTAAGGAGATGATAGTATTCACAAAATTCACACAAATTAAAATATTGCATATCCATTAATAAAGTCATTCTTTTGAGCTAAGTATGAATGGTCACACTTCGCTATAAGACTTTATTAGTCTAGAAATGGATTTTGGATTTGGATATTGGAACATTATAAAAACAAATATTAGATAATGTTATGATATATTGGGATATTGTCATCACATTAATACTGTCACACCTAGAAATTTCATGTCAAACCAAGTCCAAGGGTCTTTGTATATGCAAGTATTTTAGCTATGATACAACTATGATATAAGATGGAAGTGTTGGATTAGTGTCTAAGTCCATAGCTATAATTGTTATGTACTTGACCCGAGAGTAGCATGGTCCATTTGGGTTTCATGGCACCGAAACAATCTGAAGGATAGATAATTGAGAAGAGGTCATTTATGATTTATTAATATATTATAAGTTCTAATATATTAATATGAAATCATATTATTTAATTAGTAATGATAAAGAATTAGTTTGGAATAAATTTTGTGATCAAAAGAGACTAATTAAATATATGGGGATTGATTATGTAAATCATTCATTCTTATAATATGGGCTTGTGATCCATAGTTCCTTATTTTGGGCTAAACCCATGTGGTGAACCATGGATGATCCATGGAGGTTTAAACCAGTGGAGAATGAGGAATATGAAAAGTCATGCACATTAGGGTTTGCATGGTGTAACCATAATAAAACTACACCATATAAGAACCCCTCTCGCTCATGAAATTGGCACTAGTGGAAACACAAGAGGGAAAGCCGATTTTATGAGTGCTAGTGACACCTTCTCAAGTTCCTCAGTTTGTTGGTGGTTTTGTGTGATTCAATTTGAGGTGTAACACTTGGGCACTAAGGTCTTAAAGGTCCAAGGCTTCAACTACACTAAAAGGTATGTCATCTAAGCTTGTATTTCATGTTGTTGATACTCCATTGTATGCTAGTTAGGATGGTGCTTTGGAATATTGAATGTATGCATGTATAATAGAGAAAACATAGATCCAAAGCATCTAGGGTTGCATGTACACCATAGGAGTGTTAAAATGCTCAAAACCCTTCAGTGGTATCAAAGCCTAGGGTTGTTTTCAATTATACTTGAAGCTACTTGTTGTTTAAGCTTGAAAAAAAATCGATTTTTTGCTGTTCTGGATAGTGGAATCGCCAAGTCCAAGTACAAAACTAACCAACTCCCCAAGTTTTTTCATTCAATTGACGAGTTGGTGCTCCAGAATGCAGATTTTCGAGGTTTTTAGCTAGAGTTGGACTAGGATCATTATCCCAAGCTGTTTTTGAACTTATAAACCTATTTTTGATGTGGTAATGGTCATGTTAATCCAATTTAAAAGATAATTGTCAAAGTTTCATGTTTTGTATTAGTATATATGGTTAAGCTAATTATATGAAATTTGTTTGATATGAATTGTCTTGTTCTTATGAGTTTTATTTAGATCAAAGACAAATTGATTGTTTTTGTAAGTTACAATTTTTGATCTAAGTGTTTTGATGAATTCCATAACTTGTCCGCAAGTTATGGAAAATGAAAAGTTTTCTTTTAAAGAGATCATTAAACTTATATGTTATGAACTTGAAGAGTATTTTTCCATAAATGTTTTTATGAACTCCATAACTTGTCCTCAAGTTATGGAATGTCAAGAGTCTTTTCATAAAACCTATACTAAACTTATAAGTTATGGATTCCAAAGGTTTTTTTAATAGTTCAAAAGTTTCCCTCAAGTTTAGGAATTTGTAAATGTAGAGTCTTCTTTTGACACATTTAGTTCCAAACCCTAGAATTTTAAAAGTTTAAAATTCAACCCTTATACTATTATAATATTATAGGTTATATATATATATATATATATATATATATATATATATATGTGTGTGTGTGTGTGTGTGTGTGTGTATGTATAAGAGTAAAAGTCAGTCTTACTGTTAGTATGCCTAATTTACGTAGTCGGTCTATAAGGGGGTATAAGATTATTGCCTATAAAATGGCAGTTTAATGGGTGTCCACTCTCACCCACCGCTTCCTTGACTAGTGGAGGGTCGTTAGCCGAACGGGTAGGATAGGACACTAATTCTCCTTGCATTAAAAGTATAATGATAAATATAAAGTAACTAATCATTTATTAAATTGTCAATCTTAGTTACTTAGGAAAATGTGAATATGGTGCTAACCCATGAAATTGCACTTTGCACCTTGTTAAGACGGTAGTGGAGCGTGTGTGGTTAATCGACACACTAACCTGGACTGACAGTGTGTGGCAAAGGGTAGCTTGATGTTAATCATAGATCAATGGAGCGTGTGTGGTTAACCGACACATTGATTAGGTGGTTGTAACATTGGGTGTACCAAGCTAATTTGCATGGTTATTCACACCTTGTTTGTGATCCTCGACATCCCAGTCACAAACATGAAGGGCACAATCGAGATTTAAAAATGCCATTGAAAGTTTCAATGAATCTCAAAGGATCTAGGAATTTCAATTCACTTAAAACCTAAAATTATTTTTCGGTTTTTCATGGTGGAAATTGGTAAATCATCATTTACCAACCTTCAAATATTTTGCAAATTGGATTACGGCATCCCACTTCCAAATTGTAAAATATTGTGTTGGGTCCTAGCCTTAATATTTTATTTGGGTGTTATATTAAGGACTTAAATCAACTAACTTGAATTTCTCCCATTGTAGATGTCTAGTTCAGACAACTATGGTCTTCTTAAATCTTTTGGACTAATCTTTCCTCTTGAAGATGATGTTCCACGGTTGGATCGTGGAAGTCACACTTCACTTCCTCTACCTCCTCCAAAATAATTCTCCTTGACCTAAAAGCTCAAAGACTTGAAAAGTTCAAGGTCACTTAAGCCCTACTTGCAATGAAACATGAAGATGGAAGACCTGTGTGTACTCACGTCTTGGAGATAAAGTCACAAATTGAAAGTCTGAGAGTATTGGGTGTCGAAGTCTCGAGGAAGTTAGCTGTTAAATGGGTTCTTCAATCACTTCCTGAGTCATATAGCGGGTTCATTAAGGACTACTATGTGATAAACCATGACATGACCCTTATTGATCTTTCCTATATGCATGTTGCTGCTCAATCGACAATGATTTAGCGTACTAGAAAAGCAAATTTGATTGGAAGATCTACTCCCCAAACTTCCATGGACATTGACAATGGAAAGATTGGAAGTCCAGAAAAGATTTCTCTTTCTAAGGAAAGAGAAAGGCTAAGTCTGAGATTGTCCCGTGTACCATTCCCAAAGAGTCTATATGTTTCAATTACTAAGAGAAGGGTAATTGGTTGCGAAGCGGACCTGACTACCTAAAAGATCTGAGAGAAGATAGAATCAAAAAGTTTAACTCTACTTTAGGTAAGTCCACTATCTAACTCTATTAAGTTACTAATTAATGATTCTTAATACATGATGTGACTAGGTTGCTTTTTGATGTTTTTTTAGGATCGTGCAAACAAAATGAAGCTTAAATTAAGAGCATGCTTAATCTGATCGCGAAGATGGATTTCAATCGCATGGTTCGAAGATCGGATTTTAGAGCTGCTGCTTAGGAGTTATGATAGACTACTAGGAAATATGTAATAACATAGTTTTCATTAGTAATTGCATTGTAAGGAAAAAATTTCCGCATTTTATAAATAAATAAAATTTTATTTTTTATTTTTATCTTATATATTATAATGAAATTTGTGAAAAATTGATATTTTTATGTTTCTATGTTAGCAATATGAATTTGATTCTTTCGTTTGTGGCAGTGTCGAGTATTTGCCAAATAAGGAAAGATTCTCATCACCCAAGATTCAGTTGGATAGAAACTTGGAATCATGCAAGTTGTATTGTATGATAAATGAGAATTTTCATTTTTGGTAAATTAAGACAAATTCCTTGTTCACATGTATATGTGAGTCAAGTGAAGGACTAGGGGATAGGGTACACTGGATGTGTGCTGGTCAAGATCCGCCACAAAGATCGATAAGACTATTCGTCATGATTTACTAAAAGTTTAGTAAATATGTTTATACTTACAAGTTTAATTATAATTCTGAAACATTGGAAAAGTTTCAATGTATGACAGAACGAATGAGAAGAATCAAATTAGGCAGAAAGATAAAATGTTCTCCAATCTGAAAAGATGGGAGAGTACTTAAGTATCGTGTTATATGATCATCTTAATGATTATGGAAAATCGTATCACAATTGATCCTCTAAGGACATCTTAGTGCATTCGTATGGCTAAGAAGAGGAACCATAAATTGTTGAAATGGTTAAATCAAAACGTTCCAAAAACAAGTCTTAGAGTCATGCTCCAAGATTGTAATTTGAGTGATATAATCTTAAGGAAGATTTAAAACACTTATCAAATGTAGAGTAAAATGTTTTCTACTCTTGTACATTTGAAATTGGTAAGTTGTGATGTTTTGGTTAAAACAAAGACCAACTAAGACCAATTGTGTGAAGTGTTTATGCTGATAAGAATCCACACTAACTCTTGAATATTTGTTTTGTCAAGGAATGATTCTTGACAAGAGAATATTATATGTCAAGAGGTCAGTGGGAGTCTTAAAGGTCTTGAAAGTGTCAAGAACTAATCAAGAATATAAAGCCTATTGATTATCACTAGCACACGACTTGAGGCTTGTAACCTATCGTGTTGACATATTCTTATTTCTATGCACATTCCTGCTAAAAGTTGACTATGCATATGAGTTTTATGAGTTCTCAATTGTTTTCATAACAACTTGGAAGACATGGTAGACCCTTGTGCTACCAGGTGGTAAGAAATTAAGATTGAACAGGTTCAATCCATATGAGTTTGGATTCGTCACTAACCTTGTCTTTTGATAATGGTTTGACAAATTCACATGGATAGGAACACATACACCATAAAATCTAAGTGTCATAAGGTTTCTCTCCAATTTATGAAAATAATGGTGAGGAAACGCTTTCACTAAGTAGATTTTAAGATAGCAATTGTGATATTTGCATTTTCAAATTCGATTATGATTACAGCATCCCTTTTCATAATTCGAATTGTGAGAAATGGAAAATGGTCTAAACATTTGAGACTTATTGCTATAAGTTCTTAAATTATTTTGACACACATGTGAGCTATCTAAGGAAATGTGTGTGAGTTTGAGAAGCCTAGATAAAATATTATCAAAGCATCTCATGTCAGAAATCTAAACTTTGGTAATGAAAGTCAATAAAGTATTGATTTCTAGAAGTCCAGCTGATTTCTGACTACATGTTAAAGCTAGTGGGAGCATAAGTGCTACACTAGTAAGATAATAATTATTATGCTAGAGGGAGCGTAATCAGTTATGGTAAATGTGGCAAGTTAGCGATGTTAATTATAGAAAACAAAACTATCAATTTGCAAGTTGCAGAGTTTGAAAACTTGTTTTGCTATAATTAAGGGAGGAAATTATACATCATTTCAATTCTAAAAGCTTAGATTGAGATTTTAATCACGTTTAGTCAAATATATATATATGAATGTTATGTTGGAATGGTTCCACATAAGGAAATTCTATATACGGAAATATTAATTACATTCTCAAAATTTGATTATGATTACGACATCCCTCTTCATAATCAAAATTCTAAGAACATGGCAAATAGAAATATTATAGCAAAAGACTGATCAACTATCATGTATTTATGTTAGACATTATGAATAGTGTCCTATATGCTTCTGGTATAAGATCGATTTCATATGCTATAATATTCTCGTGTTCTAAATTTTTCCAAATTCCTAGGGCATAAAGAGGGAAAAAGGAATAGAACTGGATATGACTAAGTGGTTAAACAACTGTTAAGGACAATCTAAGTTTCGCCAATGATTGGTCGCTTAAGGATAGTTGGAAGTATAGTATTGGATGGACCATATTGACATTATTATGAATAGACAGGAGCCTATTAATAAAGAGTTATCGTATGGAAAATATGGAATGTTTCCATATTGGTAGTTGAAGAATATATGACAAAGTTAGAAACTTTTATGCAAGAAGGATGTTCAAAGGAATGTATTTTGAATTTGAGACTTCATTTCCATAAAATTGTCCTGTAACAATCTCCAAATGAATATTTTGTAATATCTTTGGTCAAGTCTCTGTGACTTTTGGTACCTAGACATTACAAAAGAATCATTGCATGATAGTTTAGAATCTAACACTTTCTAGCAGTGACAAGAATTTGGAACTCTTACACTTGCAATAAGGGTTTGGAATTGTGAAGTGAGCATCATTGAAATATTTTTTTAATTGATCTATTTCACAATGTAAGGACCATAGGCAAACTTAGTATGCATGCTTGAAGCATGGCATAACTATTTTTTAGATAAACATAATGTGCATGCTTGGAGCATGACATAACTATTGTTTTAATTCAAGTATTAAGTTGATTAATCGAAACATTATACAATGAATAATGTGCAATCAATATGGTGATTAAATAAAAGGTGTTTTATTTATATTCATAAGTTCTGAGACCATATTGGATTCGATTATTATTGTGTTTCACTTTGCATGTTTTGACTTCCGAAATAACTAGGTTATTCAAACCATCCACAGTCAATCATTATTTGGATGTAGGTATTGAGGTAAGTCTATCATGAATGGGTCTGTAGTTTGTCTAGGACAAAGTGGCTGCAGTGTTCATGAGTACTCCTGGAATAAGATTCGTGTATTGGATTCAACCCACGCTCATTTAAATCACTTCATGGATTTTATCATGAGTGATAATGAGACGATAATATATTATATTCTTCAAATAGAGACATGTGAGTTTTAGTTGCGAGTCGGTTGCACATTGACATATGTAAACACACCAGTAATTTGGATGTTATAACACATATCGTTGTGTGTAATTTGATGAGTAAGTACAAACGAGCATTTGGGTCAAAGTTTATCCGTTCCTTTTACCCCATGTAGATAAAAGCGATATTTGTGGGCCCCTCGATGATTTAGTGACGACACCAGACCTGGAATGATTTGATTTGTTCAATTAGGTGATCAAAGTTTTGTTGTAGTATAATGGTAAGTATTCCCGCTTGTCACGCGGGTGACGTGGGTTCGATCCCCGGTAATGGCGCCAAAACTTAGTGGGATGTCAAGTCCACCAAGCAAATTACACCCTTTGTTTGCAAATAAAACGTAATATAATGGTAAAAATGGGTATCGATCCATGGGGAAATGGTTGTATTAAATCACCAATGCATGCTAATAGAACTAGTGTAACTAAACTAACTAACTACAATTAAACTAAGGGGGGGGGGGGGGTTGTTGTGATTGCTTGAAAACTAAAAGACTTGAATAACTAAAAACTTTGTAATTAAGCAAGATGATGAGATGCTAAAAAATTGATGAGAATTGGTTAACCAAGACAATTCAACATAATGAATATTTGTGTGTTTATCATTAGAATTTAACATGAAGCTTATCATTCATCCCAAATTGGTTATAGCAATCATGAAGCATGATATGCCAAGATTCCTCATAAGTAGTATAGAGGCTGGGAAAGCCCACAACACACCTTCTTAATCAAAATCAAATATCTAATTGAAGCAATTGAACCCAAGAAGATGATTAGCCTTAAGAATGAAGGAATCCCCAATTCCTAGAGGATGTCAATGCTAGGTATAAAGGAGCTATGATTCGTAAGATAGAGATGATTTCTACCATCATAAAGCTCTTGTTCTAAGTAAATTCAATGATTCAATGTAAAACCAAAGAAATAAACCAACAATTGCACATTCAAGTACCAAGCTCATGATTAAAGTATCAAACAAGCATAAGAAATATGAACTAGAGTCATAAACATAAGATAAGTGATAAATAAACAAGAATCCTTCAAAAACCCACAAACATTTAAAGGTTTTAGCCAAAGTTAACCAAAATAAAGAGTTTAGCCACTCATGTTAATAGAATAACAATCACAAAAGTCTAATTGCATACAGAAACTACCAATAACTTGGAAAGATGAAAAGAAATGAGTCTCAAGCTCTAAAATCACCTTCTTCTGGTCTCCAATGGTGTAAAATCGAAGTTATGGTTAATAGATCTGATCCCCCAAGGTAATGGCAAGCCAAATGACCAAAATGCCCAAAACTGGGCAGTTGCACGAGTACCCGCACGACGGAAATTCCACCCGCGCAAGTGTTGCTGGAATGCAATTAGCTCATTTTTCCTCCACTAACCATCCAACTACCAAAGATTCCCTTTGTTCCCTCCATATCCCACATGATTCAAATTAACCAATCATCTTTTAGCTTCAAATATGGATGTTCCAAGCCCAAATTAACAATCCATGATCCATTTTCACAAGCCCACTTCATCCAAATCTTTAGCCTTTTTAAGCCTAAATCTCCTTTAATGGATCCGCAAAGCCCAATAATGCCTCGGAAGCCCACAAAGCCCATTTCCAAGCTAAACCATAACCGCAACAAGCTCCAAACCCTGCAAAATACCTCATGCAACAAAAAAAGTCCCCGATATGATCCATAATAAAGAAAATAAATAAAATACAATGCAATCATAATAAAAAGAGCTAAAATACTAAAAGAAACTAATAAAAATAAGGAAATAAAATAACCTATCATATGAGCCCATCCCACACCCTCGAAATGAAACCACCTCGATATCTCTCTCGTGCAAAAGCTCTCTCTTTCTTAATGCGTTTAGTAGCATTGTTCATGACTTTGTTTGTTTCCTTTGGACCACTTGGAACAACACACATCAGCAATGCTACATTCTCCCTTAGATAGCCCTTCATCTTCCTTAGTTTCTCCTTCTTTCTATCTCTCCTCTCCCATCTCGTTTCTCTCTTTATGCTTTCCATACATTAATCCCACTAGAAAGGTGTACATAGGGTTTTTATGGTGTAGGATGGGCGCATACGAGCCGTCCAGAAACATATTAATGAATAACAAGGGGTATGACAGTTTCTTTGATCATCTTGAAGGTTATAACAATTTTAAAGTTAAGTTTATTTTGAAAAAAACATTTTGGGTCAAAACTGAAAAAAAAAAAAAAAAATACAAAATATAGGAACTTTTATGAAACAAAAATATTCAATTTACCTATTAGTGATCTGCTAGGGTCTAAAATGACAAGTAACATATAAAAGTTAGGTATTTTTCAAAAAAAAAGGTCTAATCAAAATATAAGGTCTTTTATGAATTTTTTAATTAAGTCTCTCTCTCTCTCTCTCTCTATATATATATATATATATATATATATATATATATATATATATATATATATATATATATATATATATAATTTTGACTTCCAGGAAGTGATGTCATCAAAAATTGTCATGTCATTATGCTATGGCAGCACCATGTCATCAAAGACCGACACATCACCATGCCACTTTAGCTGAAACTCGGTTGACCGATCAAATGGTCAACATTGAAATAAATTGAATAATATCATGTCAAAATCAAAATTTTATGAAAACGTAGTGTCTTTATTATGAGAAAAAATAACATTGTCTTAAAAGCGAATTTTCATGAAGACTTAGTATCTTTTGTGGAATTCGCATGAAAGATAGTAATTTTTTAAACAAAAGGGCTTCGTAAGCAGAGAAACCGGTAGCCCAACATCCTTTAACCAAGGTTGTAAAAATCGTTCGATGGTAACTTAATGGTCGATTTGGGTCAAGAGATTAATCGGTTTGGCAAAAATTAACCGGAGACCCTAAATTACTAATAAAGTTATTTTAAAACTTAATATATCTTAAGAAAATTAGTATTTGAAAATTTAAAATTTTTAACATTTTAAATTATGAAATATTTTGTATAATGTTTGAAAATTTGAATATTTAAAAATTTAAAATTTTGAAATTGTGTAAAATTTGGTGTAATATTTGAAAATTTTAAATTTTAAATTTTTTTCTGTCTACGAGCCCCAAGGACCGCCTAGTATTGATGAGCCTGAGTTTGACCGATTGATCAATTTCTGTCAAACACATTTATTCGTAATTGGTTGCAGACCACCAAATGATTAATTCCGATTAATTGGCTGCCAAGATCGATTTCTGCAACATTGTGTTTAACAAAATCTTCAAACTCTAAATGATGAAGCCACGAATTGTAAAATTCAAAAGGCGTAGGACTGAAATCTTGAGTAGCCTTCTTGCTAGAGTTCACGTTAATGGTATTGATTTTTCGTTGTAAAAAAAGATAATGTAAATTAATAAAGAAATCAAATTATGAGCAATATAGTAATTTTAGATCAAATACAAGATAACATATAAAAACAAAATGAAACTGACTTTAATTACCATAACTGCAATAAACTGAAAGCATTAGAACAAGTCATGTAACATAATGCATAACTTAAAATAAATTAAATTACCATTTAAGAAAAAAAAACATGGACCATTTATGTAATTTACTCATTTATTTATTGAAAGTCGACATAGAAAGCGATTAAACAACAACGTAGATTGACCAAGTGGTACTATGGCACTGACAATCGATCATATACCTAATTAGGACGAGCAAAACAAAAAACAAATAATTGGAAAGGAAACTTTAGAAAGAAAAGAAAACTCCAAAGACAGATTAAGTAACCATGGTTGAGTTAACAAACCCAATCAAGAGCCTATCACTATATATACAAAGCACGACCCATGCAATCCTTATCAGTTCTCACCACACATCTAAGTTAAGGTTTAATTGCACAAGTCTCAACAAAAAAAAAAAAAAAAAAAAAAATGAAAATCTTTGTTTGGGCAAACTTCTTTCTTCTAATTCCTTGCTTTGTAGTAGCCGTTTACAATCTTTATCTCTCACTTCTCTTTTTTCTTTCTCTTGTATCTCTCTACCCCTTCTTTGCTAACGTATGGTTAGTCCCTGGTGGGTTTGCATGGAGAAACCCTAATTTAAACCCAAGTAAGATCCCTGGTCCAGTTGGCTGGCCATTCCTAGGGATCTTACCTGAAATGGGTTCTCATGCCCATCGTAAACTGGCCTCTATGGCAAGCTCAATGGGTGCAACTCGTCTTATGGCGTTTAGCCTTGGTTCAGTTCGTGTGGTAATTACTAGTCACCCTGAGACTGCGAAGGAGCTCTTGTGCGGCAGCGCCTTTTCAGATCGTCCTGTAAAGGAATCAGCTAGTTTGTTGATGTTTGAGCGAGCCATTGGGTTCGCACCATCTGGGAAGTATTGGAGACATCTAAGGAAGATTGTAGCACAGCACATGTTCTCTCCTAAAAGGGTTTTAAGCCTCCAGTGTCTTCGACAAAGTGTGTGCGACGAAATGATGGATAAAGTGTTCGACGAGATGAATAAGAAAAAGAGTGTGGAGTTAAGAGGGATATTCCAAAAAGGTTCTCTGAAAAATGTTATGGAGAGCGTGTTCGGGAGTGGATTAGGGTTTGACAAAGAAGAAGAATTAGGGTTTATGGTGAAAGAAGGGTATGAGTTGATAGGTGAATTTCAGTGGGGCGATTATTTTCCAATTAAGGTTTTGGATTTCACTGGGGTCAAGAGGAGGTGTCATAAGCTGACTTTGAAAGTCAAAAGTCTTGTAGGTCAAATTGTTGAGGAAAGAAAAAGAGACGATGGAGGTATTAACAATGGGAAGAATGACTTTCTTAGTGTATTACTGTGTCTGCCTAAACAGGATCAACTCACCGATGCTGATATGGTGGCTGTTCTGTGGGTAAGTCTCTCTCTCTCTCTCTCTCTCTCTCTCTCTCTCTCTCTCTCTCTCTCTCTCTCTCTCTCTCTCTCTCTCTCTCTCTCTCTCTCTCTCATGTGCATAACATGAAACAACTACCCGTAACTATTTTTTTGTGAACATGCAAAGATCACACATGACTTGGTAAATCACTAGCTAGCCAGCCATACACATTAGGTTAAAAGATAACCCATTTTATGGAAATTCAAGATCTAAACAGCTTACTCATATAGTACATGTGTATGCTTAATTTTGATTTTATACGACATCATTTTATTTAAGATTTTCATAACGAAACCGAATATATATACCAGATGAAATAGCTATAGATAAACAATGAATTTTAACATCCTTTAAAAGGAAAAATGAGGGTGTATTTAATGTTGAAGATATTTTTAGATGGGTGCTGTCCCTAAATAAATTAAGAGTTTAATACATATCTTTCAGATATTTTCGCATAACTTTTGCCAACAGAATGTAAAAGCCATCAACCATTTATTAATTAAGTAATTGTTTAGCTAGATACAGTAAAAAGGTAAAATAACTCAAAACTTATGCTTATTTTGGTCAAAAAGTAAGGTTGGTAGAGTTGAAAATACTCTGAATCAATCATCATGACGCATCTATCGACAAATTAATTGGTACTAGGTTTCATAGGCATTATATATATATATATATATATATATATATATATATATATATATATATATATATATATATATATATATATGTATATTAATGAAGACAAGTAAATTTAATGAAGACATACATTATACAAGAAAGACCACATTAATTAACACATGTTATTATGCTGCAAAACAAGTATTAGGCATGTAAATTAAAGTGATTATTGTGTGTATGCATTGTCGTTACAAAAATTTCATAATAAACTTTTATTGGTACGTAATTATATAATAGGAAATGATCTTTCGAGGAGTTGATACAGTTGCTATCCTTCTGGAATGGATCATGGCAAGAATGGTTATGCACCAAGACATTCAAGCAAAGGCTCAAGAAGAGATTGAGGAGCACGTAGGCAACCACAGACCCGTTGAAGACTCTGATATCCCGAATCTTGTTTATGTTCAAGCCATAGTGAAAGAGGTCCTTCGGTTGCACCCTCCGGGACCTTTACTTTCTTGGGCTCGCCTTGCGACTCATGATGTCCAGTTAGGTAAGTTCTTTGTGCCAGCAGGGACTACTGCAATGGTTAACATGTGGGCAATCACACATGATCCTTCCATATGGAAAAACCCATGGGATTTCAATCCCGAAAGGTTCATGGAAGAGGACTTTCCGATCATGGGTTCGGACCTTAGGCTTGCACCATTTGGTTCAGGTCGTAGGGTTTGCCCTGGAAAGTCGCTTGGGCTTGCCACAGTTCATTTGTGGCTTGCACGACTTCTCCAACAATACAAGTGGCTTCCAATTCCATCCACAAAAGTTGACCTCTCAGAGTGTCTTAAGCTCTCTCTTGAGCTACAGACACCACTGACCTGTCGTGCACTTGTACGATAGAACTCTTTTTTTATGTGCACCTTCGATGATGATTTTACATGTTAATTGTACTATTATAAGGAAAAAAGTTCCTTTAAATAGTAATTAAATAAGTTACATGCTACGTGCCTTGGTACTAGCCGTCACATAGCTAGGTCCACTTCGCGCTTTGGCATCTCTATCCTTGAACCTGTATCTGTACATGTCCTTCAATAACTAGAAGTTCGTTCCAAGTTAGACGATTAATCAGTGTATCAGTTATATGGTTTATCGTTACAATGTATCCACCTACACTTCGAATGTCTTTTGTGTGTTGTCCAAAGAAATGATATTTAAAATTATTTCAGAAAATGATAATGTGTTTGAGGATTTAGAAGGAAAAAAGTAAATGAGATTATTTATTTATTTGTTATTATTTTTTTTTATAAAAAGTAAGAACTAGCTAAGGAGGGCGTGTCTTTCCTCTATACGTTCTTTCTATATTGATTGCAAGTACGTACTTTTATGATTTATATTAGATCTTTGTCCTTACTAATTGATTCTATTAAATAAAAAACAAACATTTTTCTCATTTGTAATTCATTAGTTTTTAAATATATTTATAGATTGGGCTCTGAATTGCTTATCATTTAACCTATAATTAAGACATTTTTTCGTTTATGGATTTCGAAGGGTTTTTTTTTTTTTTTTTTTTTTTTTTTAATGTAACTTCTAATAAGAAACAAGTTTGCTGAAAAAGTAGAAAGAATTTGAATTCTTCAAATTCTATTAAATTCCTTCTTTAAAGAAAATTTTCATTTTCCATTGGTAAATTACAAAGATTTTAGAATTAATTTCTTATATTTTATTGTAAAGATAAAAATGTCATATCACATTTCTTTTATTTTAGCCAAAAATCAACAAATTAAAACATATTATCATTATTTCTTTCATACCCCACTCACCCGCTACATTGCAACACCCCCACCTCGACCCACATACCCACATGTCACCCTTTGTCACTTTACCTTAGCTCGAAACCCATCCTTACCCGATCCAACTTGGCACACCCCACACCTATATCCAGAACCATATCCACATCTACATACATACGTCCTCGTCAATGCCCACAATCCTATGCCTATAATGACCTAGATATTGACGCCCACCCCACCCCACCCTACATCTACACCCACAACCGCACACCTACCCATCCACTTCACCTCCACATACACATCCTTACCCAATCTATACAAATTGCCCCACCTCACACCCACACTCACACCTATATCAACACCTAGAAGCCTATGTCGATGCTTACTCCATTATACACCTAAACGTGCACCAACACCCATGCACCTATCCACTTACCTACCAGTAAATCCACTCACCCCACCTTCTACTCCCATACCAGCTCATTTCCACGCCTAATCTACATGACATGACCATGCACACCTACCCATACACCTACACTCATCTACCCACTCAGCCACACATACACTTGTAACATCCCGACTTCCAGGTATTAATTTGAAGCTTTTATATTCACATTTTTCGACCCACTCGACAAGTTGGCTGCCCTAACTCGTCGTGTAGAAACTGATCAGGCCGCTTGGTTTATGGAACCAACTCGACGAGTTGGACGGCCCAACTCGACGAGTTGAGGATGTGCATGAAAATCATATTTTTTAGGGTTTTCACCCTATTTGAAGGAACGTAAGTCCTCCTTCTAGCCTCCCTTACCACCTTCACATCCGGAAACAAACCCTAATTGAGCTAACCTCTTATTTTGAGTGTGCGTGAGGCTAAAGAGTATGTGTTTAGTGCATTTATTGAAGTGACTTGAAGATTTAGAAGCTTGGAACGAGAAGGAGCTTGTAAATCCAACATCTACTTCGTTTTGGCGTTCATTTAAAGGTACAAAGTCATTCCCTTGATCATTTTCTTGTTAGATCTCTCCACTTAAGAGTTTAGGGTCATTTATAGCCTACTCTTAAAGCATTTATGGTATTGAGTGCGTTTTGAAATGAGAAGTTCAGATCTGGACTCCTCTAGGCCCTTATGGGCATAATAAAGTTCCCGACTTTAGCAAGCTTTGGCCCTTCTTCATGCCCTAAAACTCTTCCTAAGACTAGTTTGGGTGTTTTAGTCTCTTGAAGCCTTGCATGCACATAAAGTTGGCAACTTTACATGATAACTACACCTTAGGAGGATAAATCTACAGTTTGGAGCCTTGGTTTCGCTTAAAAGCATCTGAATGAGAAAAAGGCTGAAGGAACTCGACGAGTTGCATAAGCCAACTCGACGAGTTGGGTAAGGTTTACCCGCCTTCTAGATTATGAGTGAACTCGGTGAGTTGATGTGGGTTTTCTCGATCTTCTAGACACAGAAGAACTCGACGAGTTACTCAGGTAACTTGGCGAGTCGACTCGAGTTTCGTTTTTGAAGTTCTGAAGAAACTCGACGAGTTACTCAGGTAACTCGGCGAGTTGGCCCTAGTTTTCGGTTCCGAGTTCTGAAGGAACTCGATGAGCCAGTGGATGAACTCGATGAGTTGGGTCAATATGGACTATCGACCTTGACCGTTGACTTTAACTTTGACCAATGGTTGATCAAGTTTGACTTCTAATGGTATTTTGGTAATTTGAGATTTTAATGGAATAAGTTATATGATGGTTACAGGCAGTTGAGTTTGGAGACGAGAGTTGGAGTTTGATCTTCTTGATTTTAGCACTACTTGTGAGGTGAGTTGTCCTCAGTATACTAATAGGGTTTAAGGCACTAATGTTGGCCCTTGTGGATTGTTATCCTGGTTATTACATGATGATACGATTAGTGACCTGTTAGGTTGATATCCTGGTATATAAGATGATGCTATATTAGTGACCTGTTAGGTCGGTATCCTGTTATATAGGATGATACTATGATTACTGATTTGTAGATCGGTTTGACTGTTTGTGCATGCTAGTTAGCATATGCTATTTATGTGTTGATTGTATATGTGTGGTTGGGTTGAGACAGTCCTACTTCGTGCTCTAAGCTAATAGACCCAGGGAGGACCAGATAGACTGCAGACCCGTTAGGGCGTATCAGTCAGGCCGAAGGCCCAAATAACAGCCCAGATAGGTTGAAGGCCTGGGAAGGCGAACCAGACATGATGAAGGTTCTGAGAGTGGGCCAGACATACTGAAGGCTCGGTGGGTTGGGCCCATATATTAGAGTTATTTATGTTTATTAACTAAGTGAGGGCTGGGCGCGTATCTTAGACTTGTTTATGATTAGTAGCTAAGTGTGGGCAGGGCCCGTATCTTAGTATTATCTAAGTATGTTTATGAACTGGTAGATTATGTTTATACTTGTTGTCTGCGTGATCTTGTATGTATGTTTAGTTAGCGGAGTGTGGGTAGGGGCCCATATCTCCCAGATAGCAGAGCGTAGACGAGGGTCGTACCTCCTAGCCAGCTGAGTGTGGGCGAGGCTTGTATCTCCTAGTTAGCAGAGTGTGGGCGAGGCCCGTATCTCTGAGATAGATGAGTGTGGGCGAGGCGCGTATCTCATAGTAATCAAGTATGGGCGGGGGCCAGTATCTCCTTGAGTGTGAGCGAGGCTCATATCCCCTAGCTGCATATTATATGTTATGTGTATTGTATGGGCTAGTTTGGGAGACTCACTAAGCTTTGTTCTTACAATTTTCATTTTTGGTTTCACGTACTTCCAATAACAAAGGGAAGAGCTCGGGATGATTGTAGTGCACACACCATTCGTTCAGCCTGGGACGTTTAGACTATGGTATTTTGATACATGTTTTTGATACAGTGTTTCATTATGATGAATTGAGATACACGATTTATGATCTTTATTATGATGTTTGATGAAATATGGTTTTCTTAAATGAGTTTTAAAACAAAATTTTTGGACCGTATTTTTGGGATGTTTCGGTTTTTATCTCAATTTTATATTTGAAAGCTTCAACCAAGATGTCATAATTATGCATTACCATATAAAATATAATCATAAATACTATAGTTGTTAACAAAGTTGATTCATATCTTGCATTAAATCTTGGATTCATTTGAAAGGAAGTCATACATCACAATTTAAGGTTCTTTACTAATTATTTTCTCTACCACTTAGTTAAAATATCTTTAGAAATCTTTTATATATAAATAGGTTTCACATATGTCCAATAAATTGCATTATTTTCCTTCAAAAATCCCTTTCTTGAAGTTGAGATATGTGAATGTCATTTATAAAATAAAAATAACAATGTCAAAGATAAGTTTGATTCAAAACAAATTTAAGTCAATAGTACTTTGCATATATAACTCATTATTTATAGAACATTGATATTTAGTCTATGATTCTCATTAAGATATGTAATCTCAGAAAAAGAATTTCAATCATTTTCGAATATGAAGGTGATTGTTGTGAAAAACGATTTAAGTAAATAGTCAATCATTCATAAATTAAAATAACTGAGACATATATTTAGAAAAGATAAATTAAAACATACATTGTTCGAAAACAAAGATTGTTACACAATACGAGTACATTATGTTCCTAACATACTTAATAATCTAACTCCGAGAGTGTAGTTCCAACTTGATTGTGCTCTGCTGGTTACTCGTTTGTAAATATATGCAATCCATTTGCAAATGTTTGATTAACATGTAAGTACCAAGTATTTGATTGTTGTGTGAGAAGTAAGAGTTCTATCTAGTAGATACTTGAAGTATTAGTTTCTTCCAGACTTCTATTCCAGATAAAAGGAGCAATTCCTCTTCCAGTGTCGGGTTTCTCCACAAAACAAACAAGATCCATCTATGTGGACCTTATTAGATTTCTTGGGCTTAAAGGTGTTCAGTCTGTAAAATATGGGCCTCTTAGATAACACAAAGTGATTCTTTTAGCCTTGTAGCATTCAATTGTTTGAATTAGTTTAAAAAAATATCACTGTATTTTTTGGAATATTGCTTAACCTGTTATATCAACAGATATATATATATATATATATATATATATATATATATATATATATATATATATATATATAAATTATCCAAGACTTCCTAGAAGTCAAGAATAACTATTCATAGTTTGATGCTAGAAACATCTTTAGCATCACAGTAATGCATTTACTAGGTATCATGCTCAAGTTTGTTGCTAAAACAAGTAGTTTATGACTAGGGCATTTAAGGGTATACAATTTCACATCTCTCACGAGATTTTCTCTCAAGACATGAACTCATTCATTAAAGTTGCATCTATTAAATGTCATTGTTTTACAAGTCATTAAAGAAAATGGTAATTCAGGGTTATATATATATATATATATATATATATATATATATATATATATATATATATATATATACACACACATACACACATAATTTTTTTAATAAAATTCATTTACTATTTTCAGTATTTAAACCTTTAATAATTTATACCCTTTTAGTTTCCAAAAACATTAATTACCGAAGTTTAGGATGCAAGTTGCAAAACAAACAAATGGATACGTGAACTAAATTTATCCCATTCATTTGAATCTAACTCGGTAAATACTGATTATCATTTATATTGTACTATATAGTTTCTAGATTTATGGGATCTTTAATAACAAATTTAATTACACATGTTTGACCTTTATCACAAAAGATTTCTGATTAAATCATCCAATTTGAAAACTTGTGTAATCGGCCTATAACTTGGTTATAGAAATCGCGAGTAAACCCCGACCATCAAAAGATAGCGCTAAGCGGTTAGGTGAACTTTATCCTACTAGTATATAGCAGAGATGTGCGAGTGTTTTTCAAAATTAATTGCATATATTTGAGGTTTGTAAGAGGTATTTTTATTTTTTATAATTCTACTTTTCAATATGGATTGCATATATTTGATGCGATTCAATTTTAAATTTAATAACCGGTATTAAATTTGAGTTTAAGCACTTTTGAACCTTTTATATCTTTAATAAAACTTCTTTTTATCACTTATATATATATATATATATATATATATATATATATATATATATATATATATATATATATATATATATATATATATAGAGAGAGAGAGAGTTTGTATAAGTTACGAAAATCACCATTTTAAAACTTATAATTGAGTATTGCAAAATTTGTTGTTATTACTGTTTTTATAAAACCATTTTTTTAAAATAATAACTTGTTATATCTTATATCTATATTGTAAATTTGATAACCAAACTCTGTGTGATATTTATTTTGTCCACGGTTATTGCAGCATGTGAAAAACTAATTTATCAACCACATATAATAATTACATAAAAATAAACAACACAAACATGTATAAACATATGCACATATATATAACCAACTAATAATATTTTTGTGAACCAACTCAAAAGATATCAAGTCCGTTCTTTAAGGGAGATTTAAAGGGACAAAAAAACTTATTGTAATATTATTTTAGAAGTTCCCACTTGAAAAAACACTCATTGCTTGCAAAATGATGAAAAACTTTTTGAAGGTAATAATTCACCAACATGCAACACTTTCAGAAAGTGTTGCAGTAACTGTCGCAAAACATCCAACAAGCCTTAAGCAAACAACCATGAATGACAGTTTTAGCTACGGTTAAAAAAACTATCATTATTTTCACTTCACACTTATTTATTGTGAAAATTACCCTTTTTTTTTTTTGAAACGACAAATCTAACCTACTCCTAAACTACACCTTAAATCCATCTATGTCCACGACGGGACTTGAACCCTCAACCTCAAGTAGGGAGGGAAACACCGGATACCGCTGGGCTAGAAGCCCTTTAGTCTTGAAAAAATGATTTCATTTTCATTTTTTGTTATATTTTTATACAAATAAATTAATTCTATAACTAATCTATTACTTACACAAATAAATCAAGAAAACTAATCTATTTAATTTGTCACATAGCATATTAATAAATAAATTATTACAATCATTTTTAACAAAACGACAAACACATCAAAACATCAACATACATATAAAATAAAATTTGATGTAGTAAACTATCAACGTAAAATAACTAATTGTCTCCAGAAACTAATTTTCAAGAAAACAATTTACACTCGTTACTTTACACGGGTAAACGACTAGTGTGTGTATATATATATATATATATATATATATATATATATATATATATATATATATATATATATATATATATATATATATATATAAGAACGTCATCTTGTTATCAAGCATATTTTTCTTCACAATTTATTATCTAAAACTTTATGAAACTTAAATAAAATGATATAAACCTTTTTTTGACAAAGATATTTTGGACTTTACCACAAAAGTTTTGGCTTTTTGTTCTATCTTACATCTATGTACAAAACCATGATGTAAAGAAAGATTAGGTTTTTGATTGATTGCTTGATTTTCTTTTTTGGCTTATTATTTTATTGTTGGAGCAATGTTGTCTGTAGCTAAAGTGCAATCTCCATTTATTTGTTGGTTTTAGTATGATCCAAGTCATTCTTGATAATGGAATATTGTAGTTGCAAGGATGGAGTGCATGATGCAATGCAACAATGGTGGATGAAAATATTTTCTTCTTTGTTCATGAATAGAAATTGGACATGTGGACAACTTGTTTCGTTTTTTTGTCCAAATATTCTTCATAATGCATTAATGCGTTTCTTTAACGGGCTTGTCATTTTAATTCTTTATCAACCATCATAACAAATGTACACTTATTAAAGGAATTTCATGAAGAATAATAGACTTATTATAGGTGTTGTGAAATAAGTGTTCTCAACACCCACACGAAAATTAGAATGGGAACTCGAGTTGGTACTGATGCCTTTGGTTATTTTTTATTTTTTATTTTTTTTTAAACGATAAATCTAATCTACTTCTAAACTACACCTTAAATCCACCTATGTCTAAAATGAGATTTGAATCCTCAACCTCAAGAAAGGAGGGCAACACCGGATACCGTTGGGTTAGAAGCCCTTTGGTGATGCCTTTGGTTATTAATTAGGAAAGTTAACGGTATGTTTGGTTGTGAAAAATTGTTTTCATTGTTTTTATTAGGTGTACAAATGAGTCAAAGTACTCGTGAGCTATTAGAGATCAGGTTGCTAAAAGCTCTGACTCGAAATCGATTTTAAATGAGTCTGAACCGAACTCGAGCTTAATATTAAGCTCATTTATTAAACGAGTTCGAACTCGAGTCTATGTCGTTAAGCTTGATTAAGACCGAGAGCTTAAACATATGTTTATATAATATAATTTATTATAATTTTTATATATTAAAATAAAAACATATTTGAAAATTAAGGATTTAGGGATTTTGTAAACAAGCTTATTGACAAACTCAAATTGAACTTAAACTTATTTATGCATATTAGACAAAAAACGAGTTGAGCTCAAGCACGAATGAGAGATTTTATAATTCTCCACGAGCTCGAGCCGAACTCAGTACAATAAAACTCAAATCAAGGCAAGTTCGAGCTCGGCACCTGTATAACTTAAACAAGTCTCAGTCGAGCCTGACCAGCCTTGGGTTCGGCTTGGGTGCGTTTGCATCCCTATTTTTTAGAATGTTTTTTTAGAAATAAAGTTAAATTTTTATTTTTAGTTTTCAGTAAAAAAAAATATTAAAAATACATTTGGTTGAAACAAGTTTAGTTTTCATTTTTCATATTAGAAATTTAAAAAACATTGGGAAACTATAAAAATCACTTTTATAATTTACGTATAATTAGAAAAACAAAAATGTTTCGTTTTCTTCGAAATTTTTGAAAACTAAATCAACAGAACACATTTTCAATTTTTTTTTTCATTTTCATTTGACGTTTTTTACGAAAAATTGGAAAAAAATTCACCACCGAACGTTACTTAAAGTTTAACATTCTTCTTTTAGGATTTCAAATAGAAAGAGAAGTTGTAATCTTAATTAGATAGATTGTAAAACGAGTACCTAATAGATAGATTAGAATGATTCAAATGTTGTATTGTATAGATTAGGATCTAATGTTTATCTCTATCTTGTAACTATACCTGTACATATATATAATCGAATACATCCCTATGGGATTAGTTACGCCAAATACCCTTCTCAACTTGGTATCAGAGCCAATCCTATGTGTTCGCTTCATTCATCACCACCCCCGACATCCTTGTCTCCTTCCACTTTAATCTTCACTGTGACTTCTTCCATAAATTCCTTTAAGATACCTACAGGTATATCATGTTGGTGATTTGTTATCATCAATGTTATTTAAGTGTAATGGGATTACTTTGTTGACTAAAAATGATCTTGATAAATATTAAACAAGTAAGGAAGGTGTGGAGTACACACTTGTTTAAGTTTGATCAAGTATCAAAGTACACTGTCATTTAAGGTCGAAACCCCTGAACGAACGGGGGTCCGGGGGCAGCGCCCCTGGGAGCGGGGTCCAAGGGGCGGCAGCCCCTGGCGGGGTACAAGGGCAAACCCGGATTTTGAATATTTGACCCGGTTTTGACTTTGCATTAATCCTTATACCAAACCCGGATTTATAATAGTTTTGACTGTTGAGAAAACTGTTATATAACAGTTTTGACAGTTTTTCAGACAAGGAATGTATATAACCAATTTTAGTCAGTTTTCTGGTACTCACGAAAATTACACCATCTCATTCTCTCTTTCTTTCTCTTTGATTTTATCTGAGTCTTATCCAATTGAGGATTTGGGAGTACCACCCAAATACTTCGATTTGAAAGTGATTATCACGATTCTCAGATTTCCAAGTGCCACTAAACCATATTTCTAACATATCATGCAAATGAACCAGAACTAACTTCGTACTTTGGAAGGCTCAAGTTGTTCCAATTTTATGAGGCGTTCAGCTCTTTAGCTACCTCGATGACACTAAAACCACTGCAACAGGTGCAGAAGTGAAAGAGATCACAAATCCATAACATGATGTGTGGGTTGTTCAAGATCAATCAATCATTTGTGCTCTCCTGCTATCCATGACAAAAGACATAGTTGTCCAACTTGCTTTATGCACCAATACGTCTAATGAGTTGTGGACTTTGCTTCATACTATGTTTTATGCACAACAAAAAGGGAAATCCATCCAAATACACACTCAACTTTCACTTGCAAGGAATGGTGACTTAAGTGCTTCAAAATTCTACCACAAGATGACCGGTCTAGTTGGCAGGATGGCAAATATTGGCCATCCAATAACTAGTGAAGAAGTAATTGGCTACATACTATCTAGTTTGGGACCGGGTCATGGTGATCTCTTCACAACCATCACCATTCTGGGCGATTAACGTGAAGTAACTCTACCTAAGTTTTACTCCTATCTAATTGCTCATGAAGCACAAGCTTCTATGATGAATAACTTGACAGAATTTACGTAATCCACTAACAATGCTACACGTCAAGAAAATTGCATAAAATAATAATAATGTAATAATTAAATATAACTAGGGTATAAAAGTTATGTTAATAAATGTATGTAATATAATTCACTTCTAGTGTTTTTTTTTTAATTTTATCTACGGGCTATTTCCATTGGGTTCGGTAACAGAAGAATGTGAAAAATGTCAAAAACTTTGGAAATGGGAAATATTTTGGGTTACTTAATAAAAGGTGGAGAGGCATATATCTGCGATTTGATTGACATGAAAGGTGTTCATTAAATTTAGTCATTATTATTTTTTAGTCAATTAAATCCCAAAAACCATAAATTTATTCATTTTGACAATTTTAATCGGCCAACAGGTCATCCAATTTTAAAAATGCTATCACATAAATCTCCATCTTCATCGCATTCTAGAACTCGCCGCACCGATGGCGGTGTTAATCCGAAATCCATCGTCTCCTTCGTCAAGTGTCTCCTTATTCATTGCATTAAGTGAGGTGAAGGCTCTACGTGGATCGTTGAAATGCAGGATTCTTCGAATCTGAATTCTTAGCCACAAAATGCAGCGAAGTTTCCATTTAGGTCATCCCATCATCCACTCCATCTCCAATAAGTTCATTCTCATGTTCAATTTCTTTGTTGCTCATTACTCTAATTTAGCATTTTAAGTTCACTACAGTGAACAACTAGGGTTAATTATAAAAAAGAAAAAAGAAGGCAAACAATGCTTTTAAATATTGGTGCTCGATCAAAGTTCAGTGGATCATTCACCCGAGTTACTATGGTAAAAGCTTTTCATTTAGCTGTGGATCCATGATTCATTAGGTCATAAAAACCAGCGTGATTCATCAAAAAAGATGCCATGGGAGAATGGAAGAATGCCATGATTCATTAAATATTGGTGCTCGATCAAAGTTCAGTGGATCATTCACCCGAGTTACTATGGTAAAAGCTTTTCATTTAGCTGTGGATCCATGATTCATTAGGTCATAAAAACCAGCGTGATTCATCAAAAAAGATGCCATGGGAGAATGGAAGAATGCCAACAACAAACAAGAATATCCTTAGGTTGCTCCATGATTTTACTAATCAGTTCCTTTTAGGAGGATATAATGGTAAATACTGTATTCTCAATGAAACTATATGTTGTCATCTGTGGTGTCATTACTCATTACTAATCAGTCCATATGTATTCTCAACAGTGTTAATGAAGTCAATTCATGAGGATATTGAGAAAGAACACCATGCTATTGAAAACAACGATGTTGTTATATTCTTCCAGGTTGCTGAATTTATTATGTCTTTCCAGAATCTCAAGTTACTTGCTTCAAAGGTGTGATCTTTGTTAATGGTTTCATCTTAAAAGGGCTTGAAAATATATATTTCTTTAATGGGCTTTTGATGCTTTAATAGCCTGATGCTGAAGTCAATGTATCTGAAACTTCTAAAGATCATGATGCTGAAAGCACATTGTTTGAAGCAAATATATGCGGGTCAATTTCTAAAACAATGAATGAGACAATGTTTCTACTTGTTGTATCAAAGTGGCGTTCTATATTTGATGGTTTGAAGGAGACACATGACTAGAAATTTCTTTCTGTTGCTGGATCTCTCATGAAAATAATGGTGCGTGTGTGTGTTTTTTTTTTAATGTTTTTTTGTCTTTAGCTGACTCTTTGAGCTTTACTTAAAAATACTAAGTGTTTTTTTCTCCTGTTTTTGTATATAAACATGTTAGATTTGGTGCTTAAGATATCACCAGATGATTCTAGGGAGCCTCAAACTGCACGTGTTCTTCTTTACAAGTTATTTTATGATCAGACAGATCAAGGGATGACCTACTTCCTGTTTAATTTGATCAAGACATTTAATGCACACAAAAAACCAAAAAGGTTGGTTCTTTTCTGTTATGATTGAATTACACCTAATTTCTTTTAAATATCTTGTAATTGACTCAAGGAGATGATAGAGGTCCAAGTCAAGCAAGTATCTTTTTTCTATTACAGTTTCTATATCGCAAGTCAACTATAGAAGACATAAGTAAGCATGTATAATAAACAAGTAATGAATAAATGCTTCTTAAAGCAAGGGGGTCTTGCTTGATAAGTGCAAATGGTTACTTAAAATGACATTTTTTGCAAAAAGAAATGTATCGTATTTTTCTAGAATTAATATTGCTACCTTTTGTTTTATTCATCATTTTCTTATAACTTTTATTATGTTTGTCTATTAGTGATCTTGCTGATTTGGTTGAAACAATTCATATAGGCATACGACTGATGGAAAATCTTCAATCACGTAGTATATAGAGGCTATGTTCATTTCAAGATTTTACTACATAATATTTTTAGCAGGTAAATTTATTTTTTTTAAATATTTTTAACAATTCCTATTAGGATTGATAAAGATGAATTCATAAGTTATAACCACATTTTTTAATATATTGCAGGGTTATGTTGTTATTGTTTGGATTATGAAAACTAGGAAATTGTTGAGTCACACTCTTTTGATAACCGAACTCTTTTAGCATGTAAATTCATTTTCCTTATAGAAAGTTAAAAATTTGCTCCCTGAATATAGCTGGTTTTTGCAAATACGGTACCTAATTCGAAATACTAAGACTTTATCTTTGGTAACAAAATTGCAAAATCAGCTTTACTCGGGGGCCAAAAGTATATACATATAAATCACATGCAATTCACAAGTGAGTCACATATGAAATATATGTGATATTGTGATTCACATATAAATCATATGCGATTCATATATAAATCACATGTAATTCACAAACGAATCACATGAAATATATGTGATATTGTGATTCACATATAAATCATATGCGATTCATATATAAATCACATGTAATTCACAAACGAATCACATATTAATTACATGTGGTTCACATATAAATCACATGTAATTTACATATGAATCACATGTAAATCACAAGTGAATCACATATGAATTATATGTGATTCACATATAAATTACATATGATTCACATATAAATTACATATGATTCACATATAAATAACATGTAATTCACAAGCAAATCACATATGAGATATGAATT